>NC_044504.1:12178340-12215840 GCF_902362185.1 Chanos chanos | reverse complement strand
TGTAAATTCCCCACACATCTCATTCTCTTCCTGCTCCCCCCCCCTCCCTAATCAACTGGCTGCATATACCAGCAAGTAATATGTGAAAGATCTTGGTTCTTATCCCTGCAGTAGGAGTGAAAGGGACTGCACTTGACTACCTGCAGGCTGTGGTATGTCATGATACTCTGACAGGACAGAGTCACGGTCTCCGTGGCGCAGTCGGTTAGCGCGTTCGGCTGTTGACCAAAAGGTTGGTGGTTTGGCTTCTCACAGCACGGTGGTGGGACAACCTTCCAATCAAAATAATACATGCAGAATCCCTCCTCCATCTTCCACCACCAAATGCATCTCTGTAGGACACACTTTGACATCTCTAATCCAACTGCTCTTCTCTGACCGCTTCTCTGCCACAGACAGCGAATGAAGATCTTTAGGATATACTTCTATACCTTGAACCCGGTCCCTTCTATTCTGAGGAGGGGAAATACTGTTTTATCTTCTTCTCAATGTAAATCCAGTTCTTGTAAATCACTCTGGACAAGAGTGTTTGCAAGTTGAGCTTAATTAATTGTAGTTGTAACCAAACCAATGACTGTGAGAACTGCAGCCATAGTGCACAAATTATTGCCTCTCCTCAATCTGTAAGAAATATATCAGAGAAAAAAAACCCGCCAAAATTTCAACATCTGACCCTAAAACTTCAGACTGGTGGATGAAACTGGCATTAAAATCCATAAAGCATTTATGCATTGCTACCACAGCTGCTTGGATTTTACTCACTTCTCAGACCAGCAGCTGTGAAATCTTTTTGAAAACACAAGGATGTATTCTTATGAGAACTATACAATGCTCTCAGTGGCACACACACACACACACACACACACACACACGAAACACCACATAACAGAAAAAGGCAGATTTGTTTTCACCCGTCTTTATGGGCAGTCAGGTTTTCACTTCCAGGTCCTGTTATGCTGACTGGAAATGTGATGTTGCTGAGTGGCGGTTAAGATGAAGCAGATGATTTTACGACACAGGAAGTTTTGGGGCTTGGAAATACAAGGACCCTGTTGTGACAGAGGCTTTTCTCAGTTTTCAGAAATGAGTCATGACAGTTCTCTCCTCAGAATGGAGCTAATGCTAATGCTACAGCTACTCCTGAATCACAGATAAACAACCCCTATAAGACTTATGGTACAAAATACACTTAGCCCTACAATAAAAACATTTTTCTCATACCTCTGCAAAGTCTTATTTGTCACAAAGATGACACATCCCACAATCAAGGCATATGAAATGGACACAGAGAATGAACCCAACTCTACTGGCATCTCATTAGCACTAACTAACTGGCATCTCATTAGCACTAATATAAGCTGTCTGTGTCCAAGTGTTACTGTGACAACTGTTTGCAATGGCTTGTGTGTGACAGAAAAAAAAAACTGTCATTTTTATGATATCTGTAGCTGTCATGCTGTGCATGGACTATGCTGTTCTAGTTATAGAGGATATCTGATATGTGTATGCCCTGTGTATACCTAGGATGCCCAAATCCAGTTCTGAAGATCTACATGCCTGCAGAATTCACCTTCAGCCCTGATCTAACACACCTGACTCTAACACTCAGATGCTCATGACGACTTTAACTGTCAGGATCACACATGTTAAATTAGGCCTGCAACTAAATGCCACATGAGGGTAGATCAGCAGGACTGGACTTGGGCACTCCTCGTCTGTATGCTATGAGTCCTTAAAGTTTCTTTGCACACTTCTACCACTGAAGTCGTTGTATAATGTGCTTCTTGTGACGGCTGTGGCACAAGAAGGTGTATTTTTCTCCTTTTGTTCCCTCTGACTGCAGAAAAATATTTTGAAAAATTGTTCTGGCAAAACTCTTTTGGTAAAGTGGATTAAAATACTCACTGCTAGGGTGACAGTATAATTGGTCACTTGGTAATTTGTAATTTTTTACTCCCAAATTCATCAGCATTTTTATTTTTGATTAGATAGTGTTATTGTGAGACACTGTAAAACACTGTAAGATACTGTGAGATATTGTGAAATACTGGGAGGTGTTAGAAGGTCCTGTCGTGAGTTGTTAATTGAAACGCCTGTTCACATCTGGTCAAGACTCCACTTACATTGTAAAACAAATTAAAGTGCATATAATGGTCAAACATGGAAATGAATACTTATAGAAATATGATCAGGAAATGAAGAACTGTTATACATTCCAGTCTGCACTGAAACTATTTGAAACATGTACTGTGAACAGGACCTTTGCGTTCAGCACACATTCTATACACTTGCAATTTATTTTTAGCACGAGATTCAGCTTATATATGTTTTCTTAAGTGGACAAACACAGTCGCAATAAGACTTTCATCCTCTCCATTTCTCAGTCTCTCCCCCACACAGACACAGACACGCACGTACGCGCACCGACACACACGCGCGCGCGCACACACACAATGTCCCAGTGTCATGGTATAGAGAGTAATCTAAGGTAATCCTACTTTATTGGCTGCTGCCGTGGTGACGCACGTCCACTCCTATGATGGATTCTGGGTGACATCTAGCCTAACCTGATACTCTGGCCCACTAAATACACACACACACACACACACACACATTTGTGTTTTATGTTGCATTCTTCCATCAATGTCTCTCCATATTTCTGTTTTCTTTCTTGTCTTTAGCGAAATACCTAAGCACGTCTCGTACCGTTTGTTCTATTCAGAAGTCTGCATAACATTTGAGGGGTCAGGTTGTGGTGCCTGCACTTTGTCTTAAATAATTTCACTACAAATAGGTTTAACATGGCATTGACAGCTTGTCTAGTGAATGATCGAGCGGGCGTCGTGAAGAGGGGCATGCTCACACATACAGTCGCGCACACCACGCCGCACGCGCTACTCACAGACACCATTTTCCACCCCCAGAGGGCAGCACTTCAGCAATGTGTAGCCGTCAGCAATGATACGGCTCTTTAAAAAACTGCACATTATTACCTGCAATAGCAGTGCAGGTACAGGTGTATAGTCGAATCAAAATTAAGTAGGCTTTTGTTTTATGCTTCTCCCGTTTCCTGAATTATCATCGTGGCAAGCGCTCATTGTCACAAGCAAAAACTTAACGGTTTACATGCATTAGTTCTACTACTCCTCATTGAGTATCTTCGTCTGTATACTTCGTATCACAGTGGGCGGGGCCGAGTATGGACCGCTGTAACATGTCAGTGGCGAAACAAGCTGTCACTCATTCCTTCTTTCCCTTTACCGTTCGAGTGAACTGGACCAAGTTTTCAGAACTCCGCGAGCTTTCCTCGAGCGCAAAGATAATGACGTGAGAAACGTCCAGTCTTTTGGGAACAATGGTGAAGAAGTAATAAATAGGTAATTTGCATTCATCAAATTACAAAATACTGTAATCCATGTCTTAGATGTTTATATAAATGAATTGTACTGCTTGCATATGACTTAGAATAGTGACTTGCATATGGCGATAGTACTGATTTTGTAGTTATTTTTTTCTTTCAGTGATGTAGGCAAACATTGATTTTAGGTTGTTTGTGCTATTTTGCAGAACAGACGGCACCATGTAGCTAATGCTTCAGACGGCGTCAGTTGTCTTGCATTAGAGGGGAAAGAAAACTACATGAACGTGCGTAGGTCGCCGTCTGAAATACATACTGATTAAAAAGCGTACCATATGTCTACGGAGATACTGGAATACTGAACTTAGAACGCTTCGGCATGCAACCGATTGCGGGACACTAACCCTGATATTTAAAAACAGGGCTCTGTTGCTCTGGCGATACTCCAGAATTATACCATTTCACCCTTTGTACGCTCGCGGTGACAGATGCGAGCTTTACGCACAGCGGTTAACTGAGTCGGGCTGTCGAAGTACGCAGTGCCACTGCCGTAGGAAGACGCACATCAAGAGAAATTAGTATTCCCCCAAAGAAAAGTTGACCCTTACTGCAGACTATTTTGTACCGTTGTCATGCAGTTCCCCCCCACAAGTCTTAAGAAGAGAAAAACTACAAATTTAATGTTGCAAAACTTCTCCAGGGCAGACACTCCGTTGTAATTTTTGTTACCACATTTGTAAACACATTCTGCAGACATGCTTCAACTTGAGTTTTGAGTGTATTCAAGGCGAGTATTATACCTATCAAAATGGGGGACAATTTGAATGTCAGCTCCACAGAGAAAAACCTAGACGGGGAGAGCAGCAACTACAGCGTTCTTAACTGGGAGCAAGTGAAGCGTTTGGACGCCATCCTAACCGAATCCATTCCTATCCACGGTCGCTGGAACTTTCCAACGTTGGAGATGAAGCCCCGGGATATAGTCAAAGTGGTCCGGTGTCGGATGCAAGAAAGAAAGATTAACATCCGAGAGGTTCGTTTAAACGGCTCTGCAGCTAGTCATGTTCTGCATGAAGACAGCGGGTTGGGGTATAAGGATCTTGACCTCATATTTTGCGCTGACTTAAAAAGCGAAATGGAATTTCAGACCATCAAAGACATCGTTTTAGACTCGCTCTTGGATTTCTTACCAGAAGGTGTGAACAAGGAAAAGATAACACCCGTTACCTTAAAAGTAAGTGACGTATATTTGTATGTATAACGCAAACAAATACACGTATATATACCTACATACATTCATATATATATATATATATATATATATATATATATATATATATATAGAATAGGCTATAGCCTACTTCGTAAAAGGATGCATTGTGTCACAGTTCAGGCATCTTAAAGTGGTTTGAAACTTGAGAAAGTGCAATAAGTGCAATAAGATAAGGGCACTGATAGTAAAACGGATGGTTTCTACTACAAAGAGGATTGTTTTAATCCAATTTACAGCGGATCCGCATTCAGAGCTTGCTGCCTAGATGCTAGAGAAGACCTGACTACGTCTTCATTTCACAAATGCGGGAGATATCATTTCAGAATATAAAGTTTATCGAAAGTACTATGGTTGGCTGTCTCGTATGCAAATCGTGAGCAAAGCGAAATTGTAACCGAACTATTCACGCATTCCTATCTATGCAGATAAATGAATAGTTTGCTTCACCTTAAAAAAAATTGACCCATATTCATAACATCGACGTTTTATTTATGTTACAGAGGCACTGACGAAGTATATTAAAGACAATGATAAAATCACTTACAATTTTGTATCTGTCTACAGTTGTTTCTCCCTGCCTTTATTTGTCATTCAATACATATTCTCTCGCTCTCTCTCACCCTCTCCCTCTCTCTCTCCCTCCCTCCCTTCCAGGAGGCCTATGTGCAGAAGATGGTGAAGGTGTGCAATGACTCAGACCGGTGGAGCCTTATCTCCCTCTCCAACAACAGTGGCAAGAATGTGGAGCTCAAATTCGTGGACTCGCTGCGCAGGCAGTTTGAGTTCAGTGTGGACTCTTTCCAGATCCGCCTTGACTCTCTCCTGCTGTTTTATGAGTGCTCAGAGAACCCCATGGCTGAGACGTTCCACCCATCCATCGTAGGTGAGAGCGTGTACGGTGACTTTGCCGTGGCTCTCGATCACCTGCAGCGCAAGCTGATCTGCACCCGCAACCCAGAAGAGATCAGGGGCGGCGGTCTGTTGAAATACTGCCACCTACTGGTGCGGGGTTTCCGTGCCGCGTCTGAGGCGGAGATGAAGCTTCTAGAACGCTACATGTGCTCCCGCTTCTTCATTGACTTCTCGGATGTGACCGAGCAAAGGCGCAAGCTGGAGTCCTACCTGCAGAACCATTTTGTGGGGTTGGAAGACCGCAAATACGAATACCTGACCACTCTTCATGACGTGGTCAACGAGAGTACGGTGTGCCTGATGGGCCACGAGAGGCGGCAGACGCTGAGCCTCATCACCATGTTAGCGGTCCGCGTGCTGGCGGAGCAAAACGTCATTCCCAACGTGGCTAACGTCACCTGCTACTACCAGCCGGCACCTTATGTGTCAGACGGTAATTTCAGCAACTACTATATCGCCCAGGTGCAGCCCGTGTACACCTGCCAGCCCATGCACACCTTCTCTCCATGGCTGCCTTGCAACTGAGCCAAACCAGGCATGGAGGGAGACCACAAATGGACACACATGGACTCAGCTTGACCCATTATTGCTGGTCACATTGTTGAATGGGATGACCTGTCCCTCGTTCCTGTTGGGAGAAGTTAAATTTCTTGTTTGTTTTTATTTTTCTCGTGTGGAAGATGGGGTTGGCTGGATCATGCCGAGGTAAAGTTATTGCATCCCTCAAAATGATAGAAAGGAAGAGATAGAAAGAAAGAAAGAAAGGAAGAAAGAAAGAAAGAAAAGAGATTTGGAGAAGTGAGATCACTAAGGCTCGTGCAGGCGGTGCAATCTGACCAGGTTTCAGTGGCTCTCTGCCAGGGCCAGGGACGGTCACACACAGGCCAAGAGCCTGCACCACAGAGAGACACATCCTGAACTACCCACTTTCTGAGGGTTGCATCTGGAGCCCGGTGCAGTGGCATAAAAGAAACTTTCTCATTTTGAGAAGCTCTCCCAAGTTCTGGCCCATATGTGCTTCAGATTTGTGCATAGGCCCCGCGAACACAAGCGCACGCACACACATGCACACGCACACACAAACACATACTCGTACCCCTCCCCAACACACACACGCATGCGCATGCGCCGCGCATGCACATGCATATGCACACATAAACACATGCGCATACCCCGCCCCAACACACACACACTCACACACTCGCACACATTTCTGGTCACAAGCACAGCACTCCTTGGAATCCATAGAAGATGTAGGAAGTGAAAATCAGGATGTTATTTTCCTCAGTAACTCAAGCACTGAGGTCATCCGAAAAAAAGTGAGAAGTGAGCTTAAGCTGAAAGGAAGGACTGGACTGTGTTGACACACCAAAGATATTTTAGATACCCACGTTTTTGGCGATAACGCTGTGTTTTGTTAGTGTGTAGATACTCTCTTCAAGTGCCTCCTATGCTGAATATATGCAAAAAACAAAAACATAAAAATGTCAAATGTTTTGTATCTATCAATGAACCTGGATGGTGTCAAGCTGAATATGAGTATGGCAAGCTGAAACTTTTTGAGGTTGTATTGGCGTGAAATAATATGTGTGATGCCGCCTCTCAGACCGAGAGGGAGAACGTCTGATCCTGGGCATGGGAAGTCAGCCTAGGTTAGATACAAGTTTATATGAGAAAAAAAAAAAGTTCAGTCGGCATTTGAAAGATGCTGGTCAAAGTTTGATAAGAAGTGTAAATATTGGGACTGATTTTAGACAGACTATTTTTAGACTCAAGCTGTTAAGGGAAGATGATTCAGAAAAAATTTTAGGGTTTGTCTCAGCAGGACACGCGCGTTTAGACTGTATTTTTCCAACCTGCAGACGCTCACGTCCCCTGAGCTGACCACTCCTCACCGTGTGCTCGGTCTTGACTGAACACACACTAAATCAGACTGCAGAGTGAAGGGTATGCAGTGGTTAAAAGAAAGAGAGAGAGTGAGATGGTGTGTTATGTGATTAAGTGTTAATGTCTCCTCAAAGCTGATAGAAATAGGGTCTGCAAATCGTGGAGGGTTTCTGATCAGTGTGGCGTTTGTCTCATATGTTGAAAAATGCAGAGAATACACGCCTGCCAAACCTGACTTGTGTAACACACAGGCAGAAGGGTGTACAGAGACACAGCAATGCACAGAGGAGCAGAACACGAAGCAGGTTGATGCAGGCTCTAACCAGTTAAGCCACAAGAGCACAACCACAAACCCACACCAAATATGATAAAGTTATCTGAAGTCAGAGACCTTTTCCCACGTCTCACTTTCCAGAGGTGCAGGCAAGAGTCAGTGTTGGCTGGCAGCAGTGAGCTCTGTTAGAGACTTACTTCAAACGAGTTTGTGTCATTTAAGATGTCAACGTTGGGAAACTGAAGACACCAGTGCTGTCGTACCCTGCGACCGTTACCAGATCACTTATTTTTCTATTGATTTCTCTATTTTTGTACGTGTGTGTCATGCAGAGGTCACTATAACGACAGAGTTGTATCCGTTTTGTGAGATGTATGAGTGCTTTATTTCTAAATGAGGGAATCCAAACCAATAGTCAGTGGAGTGATTGGCATTATTGTTGTATTGTTTTAAGCATATACTTCTTTTTCATCTCTTGAGATTTTATCCGGTACTCTGGTAAAAAAAAAAAAAAAAAAAAAAACTGTGTGTGCGCGTGTTTGTGCATGTGTGCAAGCACACGTGTGTGTGTGTGTATGCTAATGTTCTCGTGTGGTTTAAGTGTTTTGTGAGTAAGGATGCAGAGAGATGTGAAGTTCAGACCTGAACGTGGCGTGTCAGGTCATGTCAAAAACCATTCTGTATTGCAAACATGAGCAATTACCATTAAAACAAGAGAGGAAAAAAACAAATGCTTCCGTTACATTTTATTCACTCACTTCCACAAGAGATTCATCTGTAACTTGACCCTGATACCATACACATTAGAAAAGCCAAGTTTTCACCACGAGTATCCATAAAAGCCTCTCCGTTTAAGGAGGCAAAATTGAAGAGCTGAGTGGAACAGTAATTCAAGTCATGATGAAAACCCTTTGGGACTTACAGTTATCGTATGCGACATGACAGATAAAGGACCAACGCGCTGATTATTTAGGGTGTAGGGATAGGCAAAGTACCAGATCAGCTGTCCTGGGACAGGAGTGTTCAAGAGGTCCATTTATATAGGGTGAAATTTGATGAGGCAATTTTTGGGTTCAGGCAATGATCTCCTGTGAGGTTGGACCAAAAAATTCGACAAATAACAGAGTTTCACCCAAGAATGTTACTGTGGCCACACTATGAGAGAAGAAAAGACCACAGAAGTCCATTTAACTGAAAACAATCAAGCTCATTCTCAAACTCTCTTGTCCAAAGTGTTGCATTCCACTTCTGAAATAAACAGTAAAGTATTCCCATCCTTTAAAGTAGCCTGGGGTGAGAACACAGTGAACGTGTGTATATGAGTCAGTGTGTACAACACTGTCACAGGTGGTTCACACGGTAACAGTTACACAGAGACAGCTGGAAAAAAGTGGATTTATTTCTGCATGCGTCATGGTAATGCAGACGGGATTTCACTCCAGATGTCCCTTTCTCTCTCTCTCTCTCTCTTTCTCTCTCTCTCTCTCTCTCTCTCTCTCTCTCTCTTTATCTCTGTCTCTCTGAGGTTAAGTAGAAAGCAATAAAACAGTGAAAAGCACTGGCATAATGCCACCATGTCTGTTTGGTCCTGCTAATTATGCTAATGGCTACCTGTTAGTAGAATTGCAGAAAAGTTTTCTGACCCCCCCCCCCCCCAAACACACGCACACACACACACACACACACACACACACACACACACACACACACACATTTGCACATCAAGAAGAAATGAACTAAGGCACTGTGGTCTTCTTGATGTGTAGAATTGTCCTCTTCTCAGTTTAATCTCTATCTCTCTGTGGCCTTTCTACACACACAGGCACACACTCACAGCCACATTAGATAGTAGATAAAGTTAAGTATATTTGCATGCCAACAGGCCTGTGCTAACCTGGTAGGCTATGAGACGCTGCCGTTCTTACTTTTCCTAACGGCTTACAGGAGAAAGCAGAGCCTCCTGTCTCATCGCTCTATGGCTAAATGAAAAACTAGGTCTGAGGGCATGTTTGGGATTTAATGAGGATGAGCCAGAGGAAGAGGAGAGGAGGGGTCGGACGATGACAGCGTTATCCTGTCTTTAAGAGGTAGAGAGAGAGAGGGAGAGTGTACTATATTTAGAGAGAGTCATGATAAGGACATTAACCCGTCTCTGCAAATCTGATTAGCTGCTTAATAGCCATGTGCTCAACAGTCTAGGGCTGTTACAGCACCGCAGCTTAGGAACATTGTACTGTAACATACACGCCCTTAGGGGCGGAGGGGACCCCTGCACTGTATCAGCTGCTCTGGGTCAGTGTGTGTGTGTGTGTCCTGGATTCGGCTGAGGAACGAAGGAGCGAGGGAAGTCTTAAAAGATCCACTCCCTTGAATTAGTTCACATCCTTCTCATGCCTTTGGGAAAGGCAGTAAACAACTTGCTTGTCTGGTTCATGGACATTGCACAACTCGCAGATTGACCTAGCCTCCGAGAAAAGTGTGCCACTTTTCTTAATCCACCCTATTTCACAGAGAGAGTTAATTAATTGGCCCCATTTGGGTACAGTAGATCTAACTGCTAACCAGTATCCTTCCTGTTATTCTGTCTCTCTGTGTGTGAGGCAAATAATGCTGTTTGTCGATGTGAACTACTATTGACTGGATTTGCTGTCCATCACAAAGCGCATCTTGTTAATGCTACACTGCCTTCTAGTGGCAGGTATGAGGATGTGCGGGACTCCTGTGAAAACATATGACAGTATTTTTTGGAAAATCCATCTAACTGTCACATTGGCGCATAAGTCCACAGAAATTATTCAGAGATAAGCATTATAAAGCTGCCTTGAGTGTGTTTTTATTTACCCAGATTTATCGTGATACTTCAGCAGGAGATGCACCCAAAGGTTTCAACTCCCACGGCTATTGAAGAGGCAAGTCACTTTTTCCCTATCTGATTTACAATTTCAGAGTATGTTTGAAATGGAAAAATAGGGCTTTGAACTATGCAATTTTCTCATTTTCTCTCTCTCTCTTCCTCCAGATCTCTGGAAACAATCAAGTTTGAGTGAGCAGTACAGTGAAAATCAGATTTGAGGGCACTGATTTTGAGAGAGAACACTCAGTTCAGCCAGTTGTTGCAAAACATGATTGACTATGGTTCAACACTATTAAACTGCTAAAAGCAATTGTAACTGACAGCATGTAGAAAAATTTTTTTTAGATGTTCATGGACTGAATTTTATAGAGCAATTCTTGAAAAAAAATGCACCCGGTGGGAATTTTCAGGCATTTGATGATTACAGTGAGCATTTGGTTGGGGCTTTGTTTACTGTTGTCTTTACAAGACCTAACAATGGCAGGTTTCCAATGGGAAACTGTCAGAAAAAGAAAAAAGAAAAAAAAAAGATTGAGATACACGTTCCATTTTGTGACAGAAGTGATTGATAAGAACATTACAGACTGTTGAAAACATATCTTTTTAGAGCATCACTTTAATCTGTGGCTGCTATGGCAGTATGACAGATATTTTTTTTTGCTGTTATATCAGTTATTGTTGTCATTCCTTGATCTGTACTGACACCATTAAACTACACTTCCCAGGGACATTGCAAAGAGTAGCAGTACATCTTATGGTAGTAAATTAGTAGTATACGCAGTATATTATAGTAGCAGTAGTCAGTAGGTGATTTGTTATTTTTTAACAGAGGGGATTGCCCAATGGTCACTGACTCCACAGAGTATATAAGGAGATGGCAGGTTAACAAGGGGGGTGCATTTTGGTCATTTTGCTAACAAGGGGGATGGCATCCCCGGTCATCCCCCTACAAATCGCCTATTGGTAGTAGTGCATATTATAGTCATATATTGGAACATTATTGGAACATATTGGAATTGTGGCTACATGTGATCCCCATTTCCAGAATGGGTGTTTTTCTTTTCTTAACCGTAAAATGATTACAGAAGATTGTTTGATTGTCAGTAAGCAAATTCAACGTGTAATTAAATTGTTCCATTTATACCTCATTTCCGCTCATAATGAGGGGTTTGGGTTGAATTTCAATGCTAACTGAAGTATCAGATGGCAGGACCTTTTGAACAGTGACTGATATGATGGTGCTACTCTGAAAAACTAGCAGATTTAGAAAAGGAGTAAGTATATTCATTAACTTGACTGGTGTTCCTGTTCTGTGTCAGTGTACACTCGCCTCCTCCAGTAGCTTAGGCTCTTAAAGAAGGCATCGCATGTGAGGTCTATATGAACCGTTCAGTTGCATGTCCAGTTTGAGAGGCAAACTGATGGATTTGTCGAATATCACTGCATGAGATTTCATGGACATTTGATTAAACCAGGCCCGTTATTAACCAAAATCTTTTTCTTTGCACCTAAACCTGGTCTGCACAATTAGTAACTTGCAGTTCATTATTATTAGGGACGCACCAATACCAACACCAGTATTGGGTACCAGGCTGATACTGTGCTCATATACTCGTAGTTGGACTCATAAAAATTCTCCAATGTCATGCACCAATACCACTTCACGGCAATAGCACGTTAAACTCCAGGCTGCGGTCAGGAGGTGTTCTGTCATTTTTTGCTGTCCTATCAGATTTGTCTACCAGAAACATTTGGGCAGGAGAAATTGATAGAACACAGGCGTAGGCAAACTTTTCCAAAAAAGGCTTTGTTCTTAGAGAAACCACCACTGTATGCTGACTGAAATAGTTTAATTGACATTTTGTTTAATTGAAATGTGGAGACAGTGTCAATGTGGAGGCTGTTTTTTACACAGAAAGTTTTATGTTTATTTTTGGTTGGAAATAGCCTCCTGTTATACATTTTATTTTGCATTCATATTATTATTTATATTTTATTTTTTAACAACCAGAGCATATCTGATAAAAATAAAACACTCAAGTCTTCAAATTCATTGCCTTTTGATGGTAATTGTTATTTTTATGGTAGAAATACTGCCTTATTAAGTACTTGTATCGGTACTCGGCATTGGCAAGTACACAAGTGTAAGCTCTTGTACTCGTACTCGATCTGAAAAAGTGGTATCGGCGCATCCCTAATTATTATTATCACCAAATAAGATTTCTTGTCTTCCTATAAAATAAAAAGACAAGTTAAAATAGATAATACTGACCGTAACACGCTCCTAAACCCTAATAAGTAACATATCCTAAAGTCAAAACTCCCAAAGCCAAAACCAAAGAAGCTAATGTTAACAGTAACACATTCCACAATCCAAACTCCCAAATCAAAACCTAGAGAAGCTAATGTTAACAGTAACACACTCCATAGTTCGAACCTCTGAGGCTGTTTTGGCATATAACGTAAAATACTTTGTGTACACTATAGCCTTCTGGTTTGACTGTTTGGTGTAATTGCAACACTGAAATCTCTTGTTTGACATTCAAGTGAATGGCCACGGCTCCTGTAATATTTTGTCTGAATAAATGTTTATGGCAGATGATAAATATTTTGGTAAAAGAAAGGCAAATTGTATTTGGGGTGGGTTTTTTTTTTTGTTTTGTTTTGGTTTGGGTTTTTTTGAGGGGGTAAGGGGTTTGACTTGGGGGATTTGGACTATTTGTGCCATTGAAATGACAAACCCTTCATTTCAGCAAAGAGTGTGCATTCTTTTCTGCCTCATCTACAAACCGTCTGATAAATCTGTCTGGTAACTACACAATCAGTCAGTGTTGCTGTCTCCCCTCGAAAAACTCATACCACTGTCTGGGAATCTCATTACAGTCCACTAAAGTGGAAGACAATGATGATAGCAATTAGTTGTGCACAAAGTCTCTAAGGAAGCAGCATATCATTATTAGCCTGTAACTTGTGTTTACATGCACTAGAAGATGGTCACTACAGTCTAGCAAGAGACTGGGATCCTTTACATACACACAGAAACTCTGGAAATACCATACATTAGAGATTCTGATAACGCAACTCAAAGGAATCCTTACTGAACACACACATGCACATATACAGATGTGAATTGCAGAAGAGAAACTTCATAAAGAAGTGTGTGTATGTGAGTGTGTGTGTGTGTGTGTGTTTGTAACTTGAAAGCATGCCTTCCTGTCTGTGCCAATGATATATAGCAACCCCATAACTATAAAATAACTTCCTCCCGTTCCAGCTGTTTTTAATCTCTTTTTCAGTTCATATTTTTAGAACTGTTGCATTTCTGCACTTTTAAACAGATGTGGTTGTTTTTATTATTTTTTTTTTCTTTAAAAAACGATGGAAGCAACATCTGGAACCCTCACAGTTTGGAGGTGAGTATTAGAACAATGGGACTACACACATACGCACTGGACAGACCGGTCCAATCCTGACCAAACCTGTCGTAAGGACCCAGTTTGCTATGTCCTCAGTGGTGGTTTTGGGGATGTTATAGATGTTGTATTGAGTTACTGCCGAGCAAACTGTTACATGGAGTGACAGAGTGAGGGATGTGTGGGGAGAGAGCTCAGCACACATCAGAAGATTCTTCTCTTTCCACACGTTAAAGGAGGTTTCTAATGGCAAAGGTGGCATGCTCTGCATTTCATTCATTCAGAAAGTTACTGAGCCCCATCAGAACCTGGGGGAAAAACACTGCACAGCACACAGTGTGTGAACAGTACATGTCTCCTATAACCTTTTAGGAGCTGGTTCACTGAAGTCTTTAACATCTGCAGTCTCTAACAAGTAGCATTATAGTGATTAGTAGGAGTTTATTGCGATGCACCAGTTGCTGACTGTGTTACTAGTGAATCATCTGTATGGAGTCCAGTAATGGTTCACAGTATCACTTAAAGCTGATTTGATACACTTTTTTTTTTTTTTTAAATTTTACGATGTTAGTTCCCACAGTTGTATGAATTGGGGGTAAATATTACAGTATTAGCCTACATTAAGATGACTCTCCAAGGTCTCTAAGAGATGTCACATCATCTCAGCATGAGCCAGCCACAAAACGACCCAGACGGAGACTGTGTCAACTGGAAGACAGGAATAAAAATCTTCGATTGAAATGGTTTAAGTCTCCCTCCAGAGACATTGTTCTCAGTGACCCCTAATGTTTATGATTGCCTTCTCTCCCTCCCTCTCCCTCTCTCTCTTTCTGCCTCCCTCTCTCTCTCTCAGCTGTGATGGATAGAACCCAAATGTAGGGAGAGAGCATGAGAAAACAGTCTGAGAACATCAGCACGTGTTTCCAGCCAACACACAAACAAGGAGGAGGTTAGGAGACAGTGAGAGGGATGTCTCTTGTGTGTGTGTGTGTGTGTGTGTGTGTGTGTCTGTGTGTTTGTGTTTGTGTGTGTGTCTGTGTCTGTATCTGTGTGTTTGTGTATGTGTGTGCGTGTATGTGTATGTGTCTACTAAATGAAAAATTGGAGAGAGTGAAAGGGGATTTCAGTCTGTTCTCAAAACTAAAGGAAACTGTCTCTCTCTCTATCTGTCTGTCTCTCTGCTAGATTAGTGGTAGGAAGCACCACCAACAACACAAACATCTCTGTCACGAGAGAGAGAGAGAGAGAGAGAGAGAGAGAGTGAGTGAGAGAGAGTTGGAGTCACTGCAGAGCCTCACCCACCTTGACTGAGAGTGACTGCTATGTGAGAGGGAGAGCTCTTTGTTGGATGTGCCAAATTTGGGAGGAAAAAAAGGGGGTAAACTATTAAAAACAAGATTCTATTTTGAAGAATCTTTGTAATATTCCATTTCAAAGAATGTTTGTAATATTCCACCTTGTGAGAGGTTTTGAGTTTGTCAGGCAACTCTTTCCCAACTTTCACTGATATTTAAAAAATTCCAGTTATTCAGTATCTATTCTGAGTTATTCAGTTTTTCCAGTTACATGTATCTAAACTTGAGAGAGAACCACCTTTTCCTACACTAATTAACAGAGAAAGCTATTTGCAGAGAGTGTGAGAACTGTGTGTCACACAACTGAATTTAATTGACTTTTGCCCAGATACTGAGAACAACCAGCTGTTCCAGAGAGGGTGCTGACCTGGATGTGTTTACACAAGTCATGGAAATGAGGTCTCTGAAAATGTAAAAAAAAGCAAAAAAACTGAACACACAGCCACACACAGACAGACACACACACACACACACACCAGCATTTTTGCCACCTGTTTTTGATTGAGTTTTGGTCATATCATATTTCTGTTTCACATTTTAGTTATATTATTATAATCAACTTCAGTCATAACAAAATGTCACAACAAGAATCAAATTTAATTTAATCAACAAACATCCCCTCTTTGTGTCCTGTTTGTGTGCCATCTCAGTCGTTGCCTTTCTTGAAGGTTTTTAGTTATTTATCAGAAAACTCAGATGTGGTGGCATGTGGTACATACAGCCTTTGAACATTTTTGCGTGCACACACACACACACACACATATATATATATATTAGGGGTGGAGCCGAATCCGATTACGGTATTTGGCAAAGCACAATTAGTGGGTTTTTACAAATATTTATTTAGTATAAATATTTTAAAATTATTTGTTTTCGGGAAAGAAAAAAATATGTCAAATAGCTGGTGTTGCTCATTGCGATGGAGTATTAGGGCCACACCGAGTAAAAAAATCGGAGAATTCTGAGAGTAATATTAGGAGAATAAAGTCGTAATTTCAGAAGAGCAGAGGATCAGAGGGGCAGCCTGCAGCAATGTGGTGCTGATGTGCCAAACGATTAAGTATTTCGTATTCATGAAACCCCCAAGACTGGGTGTTTCTTTCTTTGGAATAGACACAGTTTCTTGCACAATCCTCTCAAAGCTCTGACACTTACGATAATGTGGTGCTGATGTGCCAAAGATTAAATATTTCCTTATTTGTGAAACCTATACTAAAGTATAATTTAACAAGATGCTCCATATAGAAGAGTAGCCTGCGTTAGCTATGGCGGTATAGTTACCTAGCTAGTTCACCTACACGCTGTGCTCACTGCTCAGTCAGCCACAGTAGCGGGGTTCACAGTGTTCATATAGGCATTTATTCGTTTAGAGCTTAGTTTATTGGTTTGAGTGTGGATTTGGAACTGAATGTTAGTTTTAAAGTTACTTTATTTTCAGTGATGTTTATGGTTGTACATGTTTATTGCTGGATTTATGAAAACCATAAACCAATAATACATTTGAATGGTCATAATTATTATAATAGTTTACTGAAGAACACTTATATTAATATTTTAATATCCTAAAATTAGAAGTGTAATAAAAACAAAACAAGACTGTTGCAAATATTTCCACTTTTATTCGAATACAAATACTGGGCTCTTTGCACATCTGTAATACAGTTACTTAGGTGTACTGGTTGACAGCTGCTGCCTGTGTGTATGCAACAACATTAGCTGTATTTGCATTTTTCACTTCACTTGCATTGTTCCATTTAAAAAAAAATTATGAATCACATTCTGTTCAGACAGAAACAGAAAGGGGCTTACACATTTGAGTGTTTCAACTTAGTCAGACTAAAATACTAAATGGATTAGTCATCGTCATTGTGTTATAACCACACACACAGATGCACAGACACACACACACACACACACAGTTACTGGCACATATTACTGGTCTTGGCCAAGCCCTCAAAAGGGATCCTAGTTTGAATGCAACAGAGCAGGATGAAAATGAAAAGATATGTGTCACAAAAATTGTGGAATTCTCTCTCTCTGTCTCTCTCTGTCTGTCTCGCTCTCTCTCTCTCTCTCTCTCTCTCTCTCTCTCTGTCTCTGTCCCCTCCTTACTCAGTAAGATCTTCTCTCTACCACTCATTAGTATTAGTCATTTTATACATACTCAAAATGAACAATCATTTTCTGTTTTCCTCTCAGCAAGTATCAGCATTTCCTCATGCAAGAGTAAGTTATAATTTCAAACATCTAAATGATTGGTTTTTCTCTCTTTTCTCTCAGACAGAATTGGACAAACAGCACTGAGAACAGAGACTGACTGGAGTGTGAGGATATGTCTGTGTATGTGTGTGCTGGAGTATGTGTTTGAGTATGCACGTGCATGTTATTGGCTGTGTGTGTGTGTGTGTGTGTGTGAAAAACATTTTGAACCTCCACTGTATCTAAAAGACTCATTGCCAAATTTGACTCAGCTCTGTGATTTACCGCTGAGTGACAGTCTGATTTTGGGGGGATGTATGGAGAGAGTGCTGTGCAGACAGTCTGATTTTGGGGGGATGTATGGAGAGAGTGCTGAGTGACAGTCTGATTTTGGGGGGATGTATGGAGAGAGTGCTGAGTGACAGTCTGATTTTGGGGGGATGTATGGAGAGACCGCTGAGTGACAGTCTGATTTTTGGGGGATGTATGGAGAGAGTGCTGAGTGAAAGTCTGATTTCTGGGGGATGTATGGAGAGAGTGCTGAGTGAAAGTCTGATTTCTGGGGGATGTATGGAGAGAGTGCTGTGCAGACAGTTCTGCGGAGACTTTCAGGTTTGCTCTTAATCATAGAAATCTTCACTCAAGACTTCTGCTGTGAGAGCAGCAGAGAGAAATGCTCAGAGACTTTCATGAGAAGTTTTCGCTCTAGTTAGATGTTATATTCGAAGTTGAAGTCAAAGGAATTTTTATAGAACAACTCTCTGTGCCTGTGTGTATATGTGTGTGTGTGTGTGTGTGTGTGTGTGTGTGTGTGTGTGTGTGCGCGTGCGCACTGATGCTGTCTGTGGTAGATAATGAGCTATGAGTTCCTATGAGTCATTCTATTCATTAGTATCTCAGCATTAAAACAACATTAAGAGACAGGAATAGACGGGGGGTGTGGAGTGTGGGTTTGTTTGAAAACTACACACAATGCGCAGTGAACATTATGAGACAGGAAAAGCAGTGGTCTAGTAAGAGATAAAGAAACTGTTGCAAATGAACAGAGAGAGAGAGAGAAGGAGAGAGAAATAGACAGAGGGAGAGGGAGAGAGCAGGAGAGATAGATTAGAGCTTTTTAAGTTTGAGTGCTATCCAACACAAAATGCGATCATTCCCCTTTCACCTTCAACTGTCTCAGCTGTCCAAACTCCACCAGCAATATGACACACACACACACACACACACGTATTTCTGCAAATGTCCAGCCACTTCTGGTACTGTGAGGAGTCCAGGTGTTCCTGCTTTAGAAGACTGTAAATGCTGTTAATAAAATGGAAACAGTGTTTTTTAGTCACACAACTGATGGCCAGCCTAGGAGAAAAGTGACAGTTTTATGAATGAGGGAGAGGTTGGATAGCAAGGTAAGAACAACTGCACCTCTATTTCCAAAAGGAAGGACCTGGAGAACTCTGAAGAGTTCCCATGTCTGTGACCATAACATTAGTCACTCCTGCCCAGAGACCAAAGACTTGTGAACACACACACACACACACACACACACACATACACACACACGCCAACAGCAAGAAAGAGAAACACAGTGCATCAGGAAAACAGAGAGAGGGAGGGAGAGAGAGAGAGAGAGAGAGAGAGAAATGTTCTGTGCACCAGAGAAAACTCAGTGAGAACAGTTTGTGATGAGTCAGGTCTCAGTGGATAAAGACAGGAACTTCATATCTATAAATACATATGTGAGTGTGTATGTGTCTCAGTCATCTGTTTATCAACCAACAGTCCCTTCCACCGCCTAAGCATGTCTTACATGACCACACTGTCTGCATTAATTACACATCCACGTTCAGGTTGTGCCTCCTAATGATCAAAACATGAACCCTGACACCATTAATCACATCAACCGTCCAAACTCCCTGTTGTCTCATGCAGGAACAAACACAGCGGTGGATTTTATATATATATATATATAAAAAAAAAAAAAGTATAAACAATGAAGGAAAAATTGTCTCCGTTTTGACTGGCTGACTCCGACATCCTTCGGCCACACATGGCATCGTCACATGCCCCCAAAAGAGATGAGGTCACTGGAATAACTCCATGTTCCCAGTTCTGCTCTGGTTTCTGTTGAAAAATGGTCTTGTGGTGAAGGAGGATGAAAACCAGAGAGCGATGGAGTTAGGATGACAGGAGACAGGAGAGGAATAGCAGTAGGGGGACCGAGAGGAGAAAGATTCTGCTCTATTGTGGTGAATAAACAGTGAGTCAAATTCATTTAGTTTTTTTTTATTTATTTTCAGTATGCGTTATTGGTATGTCTCTTGTCTTTGCCTGAGTGTATGGTATTAAAAAACCCTCTCTTACTCACTGAGTGACTCAGCACTGTGTTCTTAAGATCCATGATTATACAAAAGACCTAAAGTGACCTGTGCCACATGTTCTACACACCATTTTTTTATATAGAGTCAATAGAACCAGTGTAGCAACAGCCTGAATATGGGTGTAGGGACACACACACACACACACACACACACACACAGACGGAAAGAGAGAGGGGGATGTACTAGAAACCAGAAAAGTGTATTAGAAACAGGTTGAGGCAACCATATGCAATCATATGTGAGGTGCAAAACATTTTACACACACATACACTCATTCAAGCACAGACATGCAGTGTATAGAGACACGAACTCAACTTTCACTGGGATGAAGCTTCAACAAAGAACTTAAAGAGAGTTGCACATTTCTTAACCTTTTCTTGACCCCCTGCTCAGAACAGGATATCTTACAAAATCTCTGTAACCTCCTGACCTTACAGTCAAACTGAACATTAAGTCAAACTCTTCACATCCTGTCCACACTACTCAGTACCACCAAGATCACACCTCAGAACCACTACTGTCTGGATAGTGTTTGTATGTGCTAAGCAACAAGCACATACAGACAATATGCAAGCATTTGTTTTCCTTAATGGTGTGTCAGCTGCACCTGTACAAGACTCAGAATGTCACTTCCTCCAAACAAAGAAGAAATTAAAATTCTTTCCACCAAAGTAGACAATAAAATTCCACTCCCATGTCAACAGGTCTATACAACAACAGTTAATCTAATAATAACACTGTTACTTGGGTTCTCGCTGTTTTACAGATGCAAAAATGACTGGTGCGACTTGGTAAATTATAATGTTTCTTTTTTCTCAGTTAATCGCTCGTTCTTAATGCACTTTTTTTTCTCTCATTTTCTCTCTAGCGAGCTTTTAAAGTGAATTGGCAAAACAGACTATTGGAAATTGGAAAACCATGTCAATGTCATTTCTTAATTAACCTTGATTTTTACCACGCTCAAGGAAAATGACAAAACGCATAAATCGAAGACCATGGACTCATCTGTAGAACATAACGCTTGTGTTTCCAAGGACTCTGAGTTGTCAGGTCTCGTTCTGAGCCTCTGTCAAAGGAATCAGCTCTCAAAAAAGGGTAAGCGCAATGACGGGGGCGCCGCTGGAAATTTTGGGTCCTATGAAGCAATGTAATACTGGACCCCCCCCCCACCAAACCCTAATAGTGTTATTAATAGTGTTCTATGAGGGCCCTCTGTCAGTGCTGGGCCCTTGGGATCGCCCCAACCCACCCCCACCCCTTATGGCGCCCCTGTGCGACAAACATCATTATCTCATCCCTCAAATCTGTCTCAAACCAAAGAGAAGAAATCCTCAGCAGAGGGATTGAAAACCTGAAAGAACCTGTAAAGTTTTTGATGGAGGAAATTAAAGATATCGGGGGCAGTTGAGCACACTGACAGACATGCTAATGATGCAAGAAAAGAACCAGCAAAACTGAGAAAAAGAAAATGCTGGAACTGTCGAGGTGCAAATGTCGATGGAACATTGGTCCTTTATGTTCTCCTGGAGCATAGAGCAGAAAACATAAAACAAATAATACTGGACATGTGGCTGTAATCCTTGCACATTTAGATATGATCTACGTGCTCAAATGCCCCAAGCCAAACTGGGCAACTGAAGAATAACAGTGGTATTCGTTCGTTCAGTTGTAGAGGGTTACACGGCGATATGAAACAGAAAGCGTTTTTTTTTTTTTCGTATGCCGAAGGGTTCAATTTCTCTTGTCTACGGGAATCACATGCTAGTTCTAATGATGGTAAATTCTGGAAATCCCAGAGGGGGGTATGAGCTTTTTTCTTTTCATGGTTAAAACCATGCATGTTTCTTTTTGATATTTATCCCTTTGTACGTATTCTATTGTTCAATAAAGTTTGCTTTGAAAAAAAACAAAAAACAAACACACACACACACACACACACACACACACACACAATGTCACGTCAGCAACCACTAAATGTTCACTCAGCAAGAGGAGAAACATTTTGCAAGCAGAGCTGGGACTATAAACTTTTAAGAAAAAAAAGAAGATACAATGAGGGATCTCTTCCAAAGCTTTAAGTTGTTTTGAGTGAGAGGAGCTGAACTGGTTGAACATGTATTCGTCTGCCCTGTTTTTATGCAGCTGTTTCTGAGACCCTAGCCTGCGTTACCATCACAACCAGAGCTGTTAGTTTCTGTGCATGTTTTGAAGACCTGATTGGCTCTGGGTGATCACATTGTAAAAGCGGTCCTGGTTCTCGACGCGTACATGCCTGGCGTGATGGACGTGAACCCAAATGAACACTCCTCACCTCCCTCTGTCTCATAAATCTTCACCAAAAAAAAAAAAGAAAAATCGCTTAAAAGAGAAGCACAGAAATAGAGGCACTGAAGCATGTGGCTCAAATTTGCTTCATCAGTCCTGTAAAAGACATTCACTAATCAAGATGTGGGTGAAATTTATTTGTCCTTTGGCTTAGTTTGTTGTTATGTAACAGTGCAGCAACAACTAATGTGACGAGTTTAGAATCATATAGGAAATGTTTCAAAAGATTTAAGGAAATCCATGGGGGTTTCAAGCCGTAGGCTGCTTGAAATGTTTCATAGAGATTACAGTTCCAGTGATGTTTTTAAAATCAGCATTATCACATTATAGCCCCAAACATGGCGTGTCACAAAAAAATCATCTAAATCAGTTGTACCATTAACCCACACATGGTTGAAAAGGTGTGGCATTTTTTAGAGGTTAATGACTGACAGAGCTTTTTTTGTATGGCTTTTTGCAACGACTAACACAAGACACCAGTTTACTCAGCATACAATGTTGCCATGAAGTATTACCAGAGCCTTTCTCTTTGCTTCGGGTGACATCAGCTGACAACACAACACAGTCCCTTCATGCCACTTTTCTGTCAGTCCTATAAAACTGACAGAAAAACCCTGTAAATGTCAAACTTGGTCATCATTCAGGCATTTGCATTTGGGAAACAGCTGTAAAAAACGTTCATCAGCCTTGTTCATCAATTAGATGATGTTAGGGCCACTGTTTTTTTTGGTTTGTTTGTTTTTTGTTTTGTTTTTTTTGCCATGTATAGCAACCAGGCCAAGAGAGACGAGAAGGTATTAAAGTGTCAGGAGGAGGACATGTCAGGTGATTCTTTTTGCAACATCAAAAAGTGGCCAAAGAGCGTTGTTTGGTCTGCCTGCTGTGTCTTTGGAGTATTTGAATTCCAGAAGCTAGGATGAAAACATCACAACCAGATGTTTGCGTGAAAGGGAGAGAGAGGTATGGGGGGGGGGTTGGACTCGCCTGGTCCAAGACCAGAACCAGGACGGAGACCAGAAACTGCAGTTGTGACTTGGTGGTGACCCAAGTTCTGATGTATTACCCATGTGGTGCCACATTCAGCCAAACTGAAACTTGAGAGGAGAGTCCCACCAACTCTCAAAAACTACAGGGACTTATTAAAAATGTTTTACAGTGAGAATAAACAGCCAAAAAAGTCATCCCTGGAGGTAAAAGAGCATTAGCATATTGTGAAACGTTGGGTGTAGCTTTTCAGCGTGATGGTCTTTGTGTCAGACAGAGAGCGACTAGCCAAGATGACAGGCGTCCAAAGGCAAAGGTTAAGAATGGAAGGACCGTAAGTGATGGTCAGCGTAATATAATGATAATAATATTAGTTTGTGTTTGATCATTATTAGCTGATGCCTTTAACATATAATGATTAAGATGAGTTAAATTACCACTGGCTGTCTCGGTCCTGTGACCAATGTTCACAATGTGAGTCTTGTCCTAGTTGTCAGTTCTGCTTTAGTTTGGAGCAACATGGTCAAGATTGGTAATGCTGTAATTCCAAATGACGTTTTCTGCCGTATTTCCGTAAGGTGTGTGCCTGCATTAATGAAAGCAAGAATATAAAGCATAATTTCCTTTCAGACAAGTGGTTTATTTGTCATAGTTCCATTAGCATGATGTTTGCTTGTTGATTATTATGTACATACCTTAATTTAGTGTTTACCTTACTTGCTCTCGAATACAAAAAAATACAGCATTATTTTGAACTTTGCAAAGTTTGAGTTGTTGACAGTGTGATCGGAGATTTAGTTAGGTCCTGGTTTGCTGAAGTTATGCTTTATTTTCTCTTTTTCTTTACAATCACACTCACACACACACGCATACACTCCCACCCACATACGAAGACATATTTATTGATGATTGTATTTCCAAGTTTATTCCTGTAAATTATACTTGAAGAAGAGATTAGGCTTTAAGTGCTGTACTGGCCAACACACCGGGATGACACAGTGACAAGTGTGAATCAGTGCATAGAGTTTAGACAGCAGTCTATTGTACTGATTATGATGCTGTTACTTCAAATCTGAACCCCAGAAAGGGTCTTTTCAGCAACATTGTAAAACTGAGTGGCCTATTTCTTTCTTTGAACAGTGCTGTTTAACCAGCTAGCTCAATCATATGGGTGTGTGTTTTATTTACTGTAAGAGGTAATATATGAAACATAAAAGCAGTGGGTCTAGGGTTAGCCTAAGACATAAAAACTGTATAACTTTCACTTTTCAAACTGGAAGCTAAGTGACTTGGCTCAAAACAAAAGTCCTGTTTTAGCCAGATAAATATCATCTACTTGGCCACCTCACACACACTCTTTCTGTCACACCTCAGAGATAGTTGAACACTTGTTTTCACAGCCAAAGTCAGTTTAATGTCCAAAGTGAAAAATCTCAACTTTGATACTGAACTAATGCCAACTTCAAAGTGTTAGCCAGGACTTAGGTTGCATTTTGATCTCTCATGTGTTTGTCCCTCAACAAGTTCTTCCAACCAGCTGTCTCAGCATTAAACATAAACATTCGTTTTTAGCTTAGTCTGCTGATATTGACGAGGTCTGTATCAGAGTGTCGTGGGGGTGATAATCTGACCCTTTGCTGTGTTGGTTACCAGGAGTCCAGATTGACCTGGGAAATACTGCCCAGTGGTGACTTTGTCCTTAGAAACCCAGAGGAGGGTTCTGTGACCTCATCTCCTCAGCCTGGGCAGACAGCTGTTATTTGCACCAGTAGGCTCCATGCTGAGCAGTTTTAATCTTCAACTTCACTCCTGATGTTATCAGAGTAATATTGGATGCAGCTGTTCTGATCAGGTCGCCAGTGTAGTGTCCTTGTCTGGGTTCAAATACTCGTATGTATAAAGTCATTCAGTGGTCATTACTTCTCTTATCAGGAGAGGCACTTAAAATATTTTTAAGAAGATTTGAACTTTTGCCCTTGTTCAGACAAGTGTGGTGTGTCTAGAATTAATTAAGATTATTGTTGTATTGTTTACATGATAATGTAATAGAGTGTCAAAACCCAGCAATGGTGATATGTCTGTCTGCCTGTCTGTCTGTCTGTCTGAGGGGGCAATGTCAGTGGAAAATGGAGGTGGACAACTGGAATTTGGTGCCTCTCCCCTTTTTGGTCAAGTCTGAAATATTATCTCTCCCATTGTTTATGATAGGTGGTTTTTGGTTTGGATGCATTGTAACGACCTGCTAAGCAATTACTGAAAAGAAAAGAGAAGGAAACAGTATTGTTTCTCCAACTCAAACGGCTTACTGGTCATAATCCATGCCAAAAAAAACTGCTGATAAATCATGTACAGACACCTGGAGTGATGGTACATCCAGCCAAACCGTATCTAAAAAAGAGACTGAGAGTGACTGACACACACAGTCAGCCCCCAGGGTTTCCAGCCACACTCACTGTCCTCTGACCCCACACATGCACTGATATCCCGCATAGCCTTGTGATCAGCAGACAGTGGGTGACAGGCCATGACTCTGAAATTATAATGAGAAACAAAATGGATACCACAATAATGTAATGTCTCAGCTTTGGCAACGACAACAATATTAACGCATTAACACACAGCATTAAGCAATTGCTTTCACATGGAGGAAACTTTAAAAAAAAAACATCATCATGAAGAACAGACAGAAAGATAATGAGGTTCTGGAAAATTCATAGCGTCAGCAAAGCCAAGCCATCTGACATTAAGCAGAGAGACAAAATGATTGAAAAATGACAGGAAAGATGGAAGAGTATAGCAAGGGAGTGCTGAACGTCAATCCTGGCAGTAAAAATACCATGCTTTGGGAAACGTGAATGAGATATATACGAAAATATGTCTCATACTTACACAAACATGCGCGTACACACACACACACACACACACACACACACACACACACACACACACACTCACAGACACATGCATGTATGCATATATACATGCACATGCATATATACATGCACAGTCTCTCTCTCTCTCTCTCTCTCTCACACACACACACACACACACACACACACACCTTTAATGATAGTAGAGATGTTAGTGTTGAGCAAAAATGTTTGGAGAAATAAATTTAACCACTTGGATTTGAAAAGAATCAAGGTGAAAAAATTCAGACTTTACTTTGGAGCTTTGGACAAATTTCCACTAATCCAGAACAAATAGACCCAGAACCCAGTTCAAACAAATGGAAATGCTGGGAAAGTGTTTGAAATGAATGAAGTAACCTTGGGGCAGAATGACAGAGAATGGCCTTGAACAGAAATGCAGACTGAATATCTTTTCAGTTCAAATTAGCACTTTTCATAGTTCAAACGGAGTAGCCACCATGTACTTAATTATGTTTGGACCTGTTTTTTATCCTTTTGAAAAAATGGGGAAAATTTGTAACACATGAGCAAGTCCCTTATGCTCTGTTTTGTATTGTGTGTCCAGTACATGAATAAGACTCCAGACACATACTGAAACACAGAACCAGTGTGTGGATTGTTCTTCATTAATGATTATAAATGGTAGTCTGGCTCAGTTTTGGGACAAATAAAGGAAATGAGGCTCACCACAATGCCTTCTGAAGGTGCTACGCTTTATTACACTGCCTATAGTTCAGCTAATCACCACACCTCTACCAGCCCAAGCACAGACAAACCTAAGCTTTATTTTACTGCCTATAGTTCAGCTAATCACCACACCTCTACCAGCTCAAGCACAGACAAACCTAAGCTTTATAACACTGCCTATAGCTCAGCTAATCACCACACCTCTACCAGCCCAAGCACAGACAAACCTAAGTTTATTACACTGTCTATAGTTCAGCTAATCACCACACCTCTACCAGCTCAAGCACAGACAAACCTAAGCTTTATTATACTGCCTATAGTTCAGCTAATCACCACACCTCTACCAGCCCAAACACAGACAAACCTAAGCTTTATAACACTGCCTATAGTTCAGCTAATCACCACACCTCTACCAGCTCAAGCACAGACAAACCTAAGTTTATTACACTGTCTATAGTTCAGCTAATCACCACACCTCTACCAGCCCAAACACAGACAAACCTAAGCTTTATTATACTGCCTATAGTTCAGCTAATCACCACACCTCTACCAGCCCAAGCACAGACAAACCTAAGTTTATTACACTGTCTATAGTTCAGCTAATCACCACACCTCTACCAGCCCAAGCACAGACAAACCTAAGCTTTATTACACTGCCTATAGTTCAGCTAATCACCACACCTCTACCAGCCCAAACACAGACAAACCTAAGCTTTATAACACTGCCTATAGTTCAGCTAATCACCACACCTCTACCAGCCCAAACACAGACAAACCTAAGCTTTATTATACTGCCTATAGTTCAGCTAATCACCACACCTCTACCAGCCCAAACACAGACAAACCTAAGTTTATTACACTGCCTATAGTTCAGCTAATCACCACACCTCTACCAGCTCAAGCACAGACAAACCTAAGCTTTATTACACTGCCTATAGTTCAGCTAATCACCACACCTCTACCAGCTCAAACACAGACAAACCTAAGCTTTATAACACTGCCTATAGTTCAGCTAATCACCACACCTCTACCAGCTCAAACACAGACAAACCTAAGCTTTATAACACTGTCTATAGTTCAGCTAATCACCACACCTCTACCAGCCCAAGCACAGACAAACCTAAGCTTTATAACACTGCCTATAGTTCAGCTAATCACCACACCTCTACCAGCCCAAGCACAGACAAACCTAAGCTTTATTATACTGCCTATAGTTCAGCTAATCACCACACCTCTACCAGCTCAAGCACAGACAAACCTAAGCTTTATAACACTGCCTATAGTTCAGCTAATCACCACACCTCTACCAGCCCAAACACAGACAAACCTTGCTGCTACTTTGCATTGTGATCTTATCCACAGCACTTTACTACTATTGACACCACAAGTCACAAACCTTGGGCCGTCTCACACAAGGGTATTCAGACAGTGAGCCATCATGGTTCGGTTTGCCTTTCCACTACATCACTGCCGCCTGCCAAATGAGGAGATTTATATTTCCTCAGAGTTTGTAAGTTTGTCCTGTGTGGGTGTGAGGGGCTCTTAGCCTGCTCATTCTGTCTAATGCGACCCATTTTATCTTTCAAACAAACAAAAAAAGTAAATAAGGGAATGGAACAATATAACAACAGCAGCAGCAGCAGCAACAAAAACAACAACAACAATAAATAATAGTAATGATAATAATAATAATAGAATAGTAAAAGGATGGTGATGAATGGAGTGCAAAGGAGAGCTAAATCCTCCCTCATTAATTGAAACAAGTTGATATTTCAAGGGGAATTCCTGTCTCCCACTCCTTCTCTGTTAACCATGGCAACTGCCAGTGTTATTTGGACAAATACAGATACGAAAAATCAGCGCTTTTTAAGAGAATGTAGCATCTCAAACAGCACAAGACTATTTGATGTCCAAACTACATTCATTTTGAGATTCATCTATTACAGAAATACACACTTAGTCAACCAAGTCAGATCGCAGAGAGTTACAGATGAAGTTACTGAACAACACTGACTGGGTTTTCCTTTTGTTTGTAATTTGATATTTTAGTTAAGTCACAGACTGGAACCTGATTACTAGAGGAAAAAAGAAACAGATGTTGCATTTACCACTTTACTCTTTGGTAATAAGGGCAAAAACATTGTTATGCTGTTTGAGGCTTGTGACTAACACTTTAACAAAATCCATTATTAAGGAAGTGGTCATTTCTGGGTACTCATTTCAACATTGTTTTCTGAACACTACAAAACATGTTATCAAAGCACATTCAAATGTAATCATTTTGGCTTTCTCTTGTTTGTCGTCAAACTTTCCTTACATTCCTCTCTCTCTCTCTCTCTCTCTCTCTCTCTTTCTTTACTCCCTTCTCTGTCTCTTTCCAACACCAACAGTGAGGCGAACTCTCTGGTTCTTTCCCAGCTTATGTGGCTCTTTTAAACGTTTTGGATTTAATGGCAGAGAGGAAACCCTCATCTTATCTTCCAAAATCCTGTCAGAGACCATAACTAACCCCTTTATTCTTGCTGCTCTAACGCATGAAATATGTATAATCTTCTTCTATAGTCGTGCTCCCTTCCTTATGATACGGTCACCGCAAAGGTTAGAGGCACAGTTTATGTCCTCTTAGATGAATGTAAATAATAGTAAATTATGTATGTTTGTGTGCGTTACTCGTTATTGCTCACTTGGGTCCTCGTGACCTGTAGATGATCTGGGTAAACATCTGAGAGCATTTTTAATTTAGGGGGAGGACCAATGTACAGAACATGCAGACGACACACTATGCTGCAACAGGTTGTCGAGCTCTGTGACGTTTCAAAGGGAATACAGGTGACCAACTTGGAACTGTAAATCTGAGAGTGTGAGTATTTAATCAGAAGCTTATTTTTATGCTGATTGTCTGAAGCTGATGGGTCAGCGCGGCTTTTGTCAATCTCTTATACTATTTACTTTCACAGTGCCATGTCCGACCTATCCAAAGGAACTCAGAGATTAGTTTAGAACAGGTTCATTCTTCTGTGTTCTTTCTCTTTCTTTCCTCTGTTTTCTGGGGATTCTCTCTTAGTTGGTTATTTTAAAGCAAACGTCGCAAAAGCTTGCTGACTTTCATTCTCGGACCAGGCCAAGATGGAGAGACAGCAAAAGAGAGCGGATAGGGGAATAGACGTGAAAAGGAGAGAGAGAGAGAGAGGGGGACAGACAGGGGAAAACAAGAAGACGCAAGAGATGACAGGTGACTGGAAAGAGAGGAGCGAATGAGAAATGAGAGGAATAAGTGAAAAAATAGGGGAGAGAAAATGGGCAGAGAGAGTGTCTCCTCAGCTGTGTTTCTCAGTGGTGTACTAACATTTTTACAGTATCGTGACGGAATGATGAACAGAGATGGATCTAAATTTTAGTGTGTTGTGATTTTAATGGCTTTGTTAGCACATGTTTGTGTGTAGCTTTTTACCTTGGATGTCAAAACACACATTAACATTACAACACGCAAGGAAAGACATAACTGTCATGTCAATCTTCATTCTCTCTGTAGGAATCAGACTTTTTTTCACATGTATGTATTTATGTATGTATGTTTGTTTGTTTGTTTGTTTGTTCAGAGACAGATTTGAAATCTGTTACCTTATTTGGATGCTGTTCTTCCAAACACAGAGCCCTAAATTATCCAGCATTCCTTGCCGTGACCACAGCAGTGGCCTTCACTGGGAGCCTCAGGCCCCTCAGCGGAGCAGCTGTCTGTATGCATGATTTTATCAACGCTACTGAATGTCAGCAATAAACTTTTTCACTCATTTTTTTAATCAACAATAACCCTAACCAGCTCTAAGAGGAAGCTCTTCTCCTCCATTTTATGTCTTATTAGGCTTTTTTTTCTGAAAATACATTTCATGTGAAGTTACAGTCAAGGAAATAAAGATGTCTGATTTTTTTTTTATTCCGCTTCAAACTTATGTCAAGAGTTTTGGCAAAATATCAATACTAGGCAAAATATCGTTTAGAACAGAATTAACACAACATCAGGCATCTGTCGGATAACATAATTTGCTTCCCCCTCAATTTTATTTTCATTTTTGATTTGTCTGTATGGGAAGTGGCCCCAAATACTGCTTATGAGCTTGACCAAAAGTTTTACATAAAGTTCAAAGTATAAGCAAAGCCATGTGTTACTGCAAAGAGTATCACTGCAGATACCGTGTGGTCTCATTTTCATATCATACACAAAACAGCCATTTAAGGCAAGCGGAGAGATGGCCATGAGTATAATGCGATAGCTTTCAGAAGTGGCGTTCTCCTCCTGAGAATGGTTTTGTGGGAATGATGGATAGAGACTCCTCAGGGTAAGGCGGAGAGAGAAAGCAAAAGGGAAGATGAGAGCAAGGTTTTCTAGCGAGTTCTGCTGACGACCAGACTGTTGCAGGAGTTGGAACACGCTCGATTTTGGCGGTCCAAATCAAATCCCGATTTTTCCATGGTTGACAGGAATCCAAGCCATCATAATGAGGATTGTGAGAGAATGGTCGTTCTTCAGCTTCCCAATAAAACCACCTGACCAGGACATTAGTACTCACTACTGACTCAACATCCCAGAGAATCAAACAAGGGAGTGGGGGAAAATTTTTTTAAAAAGACAGAGAAGAAACAGACCAAAAAGACGTCCAGAGAGAGAGAGGGAGAGAGGGAGAAGAGAGTTAGGCCAAAAATGACAAAATTAGTTCCATGTTACCCATTTGTGAATATTGAGCTTTTGTTGAAAAAGATCAGGCATGTCCACAATACACAAATAAAGATCAAAAAGCACTCATACCACTGGAAACCAAACTAATGGTAAGAAGATGGGCCTGAAGCTCTGAGTGAAATCTTTCTGCAGTAACAGTAGCCCAGCCTTCCTGTGAACATAGAATGTAGTTATCTGGATTTATACGGACGCCACCTCCCATGAGAACTGTTACCTCCAGCTTATGGCACTGATTTCACACTTGTATATGAGGTTTTACAGGCATGGGTTTCTAAGAGCAAATGAGAAAAGAAAATGAAGGACAGAAGAAAGGGACAGAGAGAGCAAGAAGACAGGGAAGAAAGAAAGAAAGAAAGAAAGAAAAGAAAAGAAAGTAGGCTTTCTACTGTCTCTTGTACTCTCATTTCAGACTTGTTCTTGTCCTCAGATCCAGAGCTCCAAGCCCCCAGATCAGTCAGATCTCACTGCATAACGGTGGTTTGTGACGGCAGGGACCTCGAAGCCTTGTTAGTGGTTTTTGATGACTGAGGACAGGAGACAGTTTTATATCTTTAGCCTTTTTTTTTTTTTTTTGGTGGCCTATTAGTAAACCTCCAGCAGGCTTTCTGTGGTCAGTTTAGCCTTTTACTCAGTTTGTGAATTCATAGTTGCGTTGATAAAGCATTTATATTCTTAATTAGTGCTGACTTGTCATTAACCTTTAAAATAATAGAATATCAGATATTTACACACAAATTTACTGTAATAGTGTAACACTTACTTTACAACTCAATTTAGTGTGCAAATACATGGATTGTCTTTGTACTTTGTAATTTATTGTGCGTGCTTGCATGCATGTGTGTGTGCATGCCTGTCTGTGTGTTTGTGTCATCATAAAGTGAACAAACTTTGCTTTGATCATCTAACATCTCTCTCCCTCTCTCTCATTCGTGTTCTCTGGGTCAGATAAGGACATCACAGCCCAGGACCTGGCAACCTTGGCCAGCAGCACGATACTAATTACAGCCTAAATCAGGTCAGAAAAAAAGAAAGAAATATATGGTAGGAACTGATTGGCTTTAGCAAATTCCTGCCTGAGTTAAATGCTGAATATAGAATTTCCCATGTCTAGCAAAAAGACATTCAAAACATATGAATATGAAAAAGATTTTAATGATAAGAATAGGGTAAAATTTTGGTGAATGTGGGCAACAGAAGTCTAGAAGCCTGTGTTTCTCTGTCAGTGTTCATATATTTATCTGCGTGTATCTTTGGCTTCTGTGTCTGCGTGTGCGTATCTGTGTGTGTGTGTGCCAGCGCGCGTGCGCCTGTCTTTGTGTGTGTGTGTGTGTGTGTGTGTGTGTGTGTGTCTGTCCGTCTGTCCGTCTGTCTGCCCGTCTGTCTCTGTGAAGTCTAGAAGCCTATGTTTCTCTGTCGGTGTTCATATATTTATCTGTGTGTATCTTTGGTTTCTGTGTGTGTGTGCATGTGTTTGTGTGTGTGCGTGTGCGTGTGCGTGTGCATGTGTCCTGTACAGCTTAGGCATGCTTTTCTCTCCTGAACACAACTATCCCATGAAGAACAAATTCAGCAGTAGTTTGTGACAGAGAGACCGTATTGTTTGCCTGCTGTCTCCCTCTGCCCATAGGTATCCATAAACTCTCCAGAGACCACCAAACCAGGCACCACCCTCTCTGAACCCAGAAAACTGAAACGAGAGCACAGCCACAGTTTCAGCCATGGACACACACAGGCCGGCTCACTGGATGCTCTGATGTTAATTGACCTGATGTGTCAGGTCACCCACTGTACATCTTCTGTCCAGTGACATCATGGGTGATGTCATATAGAACATGTTAAATTAGATGATGCCAAGAGTTAAATACTCACAGATTATGTGGACTTTGTTACAGCAAAGCAACTGACAGTGTTTGAAAAGAGTACTATGCTAGTGTAACTGATCATGTGACTAATAGTGTAACCTGTGCTTAAATGGCCTAGCTTACAGAAGCAGACAAGAGTCCAGGATCCAGTGTGGCAAGTACCACGTCTTAATTTTTAAAGGTACTATCTACAATTATAGAAATTATGAGTTACACAGCTCTATACTATTGCAAAGACATTAAAAGAGAACAAATAAGATTTACTTTATTTATTTGTTTGGAGGTAAAAATTTTTTATTACGAGAAACCAAAATAGATAGATAGATAGATAGATAGATAGATAGATAGATAGATAGATAGATAGATAGATAGATAGATAGATAGATAGATAGTAAATTACACTGAACTCCCTTACTCTGAGACAGAGACTGCTGTCATGTTTATGAGTTCCATTATCAGTAGAACACTCTTCACTCTCCAATCAGAGCTGTAACCCAGACAGACAGAAAGAGAGAGAGAGAGAGAGAGAGAGAGATGTGAGAAAGATGGAGAGTGGTAGGGTGGAGGGAGAACAAGAAGATTCTTATAAAACTCTATTATGTAGGTGCCCGCACATGCATGAACACATACACACACACACACACATGCACACACTTTGGGGAAAACAGGGGGTGATGTTTATATGACTTTATAAAGTTTAATTACACATACACATACGAACATAAACACACACACACACACACACACACACAGACTCCACTGTGGTTTGGTTGACAATAGTGAGGCAATGTGGCTTTTCTTTTGAGCTGTTAAGAGAAACAAGTCCGGCTGTAACATTTTAACAGCTGAATCGTGACGAAGCCTAATGTTTCTTAGTCCTGCCCCTTCAGGCCCTCTGTTTAGTATATCTTAGATCTCTGTGCTCTGCAGCAGCTGATTTAACTCTCCAGCTGTCAATCAACCTGTCAATCAAATGGTCAGTCAACTCTTAAGATTCTTAAAATATCAATATTGTCAAACCTGTGATGGCTGACTCAGATGTATTAGAGCACAGAGACACTTAAAATGTCACTGATGTACTAGAAGCAGGATTTTGGGGAAGTACTGGTCTAACCAACTGATGAAAACCCATCTGGGCATATAGAGCCATCAGCATCAAATGAAAACACACATGTCCAATACAATGACAAGCAACTTTTCCTGACTGACACCACAAAACACAGTCCCAGCATATTAAAATAATATTTACAGATGATAGTGAATGAACTGGCTCACTAATGGATGAAATAATATGCATAAACAAGGTAGCAACTAGTTTGTTTACAACTCTCGACATCCCTGTTGGACAAATTAAAGAGAAACTTGCACAGAAGATAAACTTTGCTTTGGCTTTCCAATGGCCAATGCCCAACAATATTCTCTAAATGCCCTTTCCTCTAAGACTTAAGTATGTGCTCTTGCTCTGTGTGTGTGTGTGTGTGTGTGTGTGTGTAAAAGGAAAAGTTTCTCTTTGGTGCAAGCTTGTCTTTTATTTGCCAAAAAGGGATACAAACACATGGAAACTAGTTTCTCCCTTGTTTATGCATACTCTTTCATCCATCAGTGAACCAATTTATTTGCAATGATCTGAAAATATTATATTAATATGCTGGGGCAACATTTTGTGGTGTCAGTCAGGGAAAGTTGCTTGTCATTGTACTGTATATATATGTTCTTTAATCACTGTATATATATATATATATATATATATATATATATATATATATATGTTCATTGTACTGTATACTGTATACGCTTTAGATACCAGTATGAAGATGATAATGACCAAAACAGACAATAATGGCAATGTCTTGGTCTATACAATGGTACAGCTACTGATTAAGGAAATCCAGACATAAAATGGACTCAGAGTTTTACTCCATTCATGCTGGCTGACAACGAGAACTGCCTAAGCTGTGGGGAAAACAGCTTGTTCTTGTTTTGTGTACACCTTAATTTGGTTTAAAGAAACACAAACGAAAACAGAGAGAATGTGTGTTTAGCACTGGCAGGCAAACAAGAAAGCTTACTGGCAGGGAACTAAAGACCATTGCTGGAGCATCCTCGGGTCAGACATTGAAGAGATGGGGAAAAAAAACATCTGTGTAGTGCTAACTACAGGACTGTCCATATAGGCAGATCTATATTTCTGGCCCTTAACAGCTTGAAACCAACCAGGTCATATTTCTAGAATGAAACACCAACCTGGTTTTAGTTTTAGATCTCTTACAATGACGTAACCAGTACTAATAAGGTTGCCCACCAAACCACAGAGTTGGCCTCTCTTGTTATATTCAATGTAATATTCTAATTCTCATTACGCATGGTGTAATTCCAAACCAGGCAGACTTTCAGCCAGCCCTTCGGACCTGAGGCGGGCAAGTGAGTCAGGGGTTTTGGAGTAGAACACATGGCCAAAACACTAACTCTCTGTCTCTCTCTCTCTCTCTCTCTCTCTCTCTCTCTCTCTCTCTCTTTCTCTCTCTCTCTCTCTCTCTCTGTCTCCGTCTCTCTCTCTCTGACCCTTTCTCTCTGTCTCTTTCTCTGTCTTTATCACAGATACACACATATCCACAAGCACAGGCAATTGAGATCACCAGACATCAACATGTCACCAAAGACCTGATCATTTATTAAAGGATGGGCATAAAGGTGGATTAAGACCAGTATTAGCAGGTCAAGTACCAAAAGGACCAACATGAACAGGATGAGTACTCACAGGTCAAATATCAACAGGACCAGTACCCACAGGGCAAATATCAGCAGGACCGGTACCCACAGGTCAAATATCAACAGGACCGGTACTCACAGGTCAAATATCAACAGGACCGGTACCCACAGGGCAAATATCAACAGGACCGGTACCCACAGGTCAAATATCAACAGGACCGGTACTCACAGGTCAAATATCAACAGGACCGGTACTCACGAGGCAAATATCAACAGGACCACCATCCACAGGACTGATACCAATTAGACCAATACCCACAAGTCCAGTATCCAGAGGACCAGTATGAGCACTTTCAATAAAAATGGGACCAGTTCCCACAAGCAAGTCACTAATGTTTTAAAGTGACACTTGTTCACAAGGGAGCCAGGAGTGTGTGTGTACGTGTGAGTTTGTGTGTAGGTTTGGCAGAGAACATAACCTCAGAGGGCAGTCTATGGGTGTCTTTGTGTGTGTGCGGAGCTTAACTGAAACACATTTGATGAAGTGATAAGCTCACATTGCTCAGTCTCTCCAGATGAGGGCATTTCTCAGCAGTGAGGCTGATTACATCAAGGTTACCTCATTCAGTCAGAGGGGAACATTAAAACCAGGCAAAATGGTCTTAACCCCTTTTCATTGCTTTTACTGACCAGAGACAGCACAGCTCAACCAGACCGACTCATATCAGCAGTAACCATCAATTAACAAAGACTGGAAGAAACTTGAACACATCATTGTCACAATGAAAACGAATCAGGTAAAACCAACAACCAGGCGACCGGATCTATCCAACTCACCTGTTGCCGAAAGTGATAAATTCATCTGACTAAAATGATATAGCGCTAGCTTCATAAACGATGAGTAGATACAACAGAGCTGTGTTTGTTACTAGTACCAATAAAGAATTATATATATGTGTGTGTGTGTGTGTGAACTTAAAAATAAGCTTGTAGTAATAACTTTTAATACATGCTTGGCTCCACAACATTCGAAATATTACTAAGAGGGGATGCTGGAACACTTCATCACTAAAAGATGTCTAAGAAGAAGAGGTACTTTATCGATCACACACACTAGGAAACGTGAGCGGTGAAATTCCCACCCACTCTAGGAGCAGTGAGTACACACACAGTAGGAGCAGTAAGCACACACACACTAGAAGCTAGGAGCAGGAGCTAGGAGCAGTGGGCAGCCAGAGTGCTGCGCCCAGGGACCAACTCCAGTTCTTGTTGCCAGTGCCTTGGTCAAGGGCACTGACAGGAGTATTAACCCTTTGAAGGTGGGAGGAAACCGGAACACCCAGCGGAAATCCAAGCAAACACAGGGACAGAAAGGACCTGGGACTG
>NC_044504.1:12100840-12173340 GCF_902362185.1 Chanos chanos | reverse complement strand
TGTATACAGCTTTGTCCTTCTGTATCTGTGTGCCACAATTACATTATAAGGTACATGGCATCAAATTTGTTTGAAATATTCACATAACACACATACATTCATATACACACACAACACGGGAGAATTTTTTTAAATTTCCACCCCATGTTACCTCCAATTTGAAATGTCAAGTTACACATGATTTCTTTTAAACCCCCCCGCTCCACCCCACAACACACAGACAGATGTGCGCACGCACACACACACACCAGAGACCATCTCAGGTGAAGAGTCTACCGCACCCCTACCATATGCTAAGGCTCTGAGATCTGTGTACTACTGCAATTTTCATACTCATGTAAAGCAGTTTTCATACTTATAACTATGTAAAGCAATTTTCACACTTATAACTGTGTAAAGTAATCTTCATACTTATAACCGTGTAAAGCATGGCCACAGCGTTATATGCCTGAAGGAGAATGTTACCCCTGTAATGATATGTGCAGGACCTACCTGTTGGAGTAGTGCACAAATACACTGCCGTGAGAAAGACACTGGCCAACAAACCCGTCACAGAGAATACAGGTGTCACAGAGAATACAGGTGTCCTCTCTTAGACACAGCAGGTTTGGCACAGTCGAGTATTTTTAATAGAGTATAATATTTTTAGAGGATTTAAGAGTCAGCAGAAAATAGAATTTGATACAACCTAATGTTTTCTCAGAAACACTTTCTGCCCAGAAATATAGAAAGTGTTTATATTATTTATTTGTATATTTATAGTTTAACTATTCTGAAGTAAAATGTACTATGTCACAAAAGGTTTTTTTTATAGTACATGGATGTTCCTTGTTAGGATTGAGTGAATCATTTTGCTACAAATATATATATATATATATATATATATATATATATATATATATATATATATATATATATATATAATAACAACACAATAACGATTATAGTAACACAGCAAATGTGTTTTAGCAGTATACCATGTAAAAAAAATTTGCGTTTAACTTGAGCTTCCAGTTGAAGACAGGAAAAAGAATTATGTGAGGTTAAGACCATTTCTCTGTTAACGCTATGTTATGTTTAAGAATCATTTACTGAATATCCAAATATTTTTTCAGTCTAACAACTCTAGTGTTTCAAAATCTAGTGTTTCTCTCAAGTTGGACAGTACTGAAGGTTCTAGCACTGACTGAAGATCATTTTTCTCTCAGCAGTTCCTGACAAAAAAAAGTCAAATGTTTGCATAGAACATAACTGGATAATCTTTCAAACTGTCATTTTGGTAAGCTCTTCCCATAAAATGACAACAACAGAATCTGTCTTCTATTATATTTTCTAGCACTGGTAACTTAAGTAACCAGTAGAAAACGTCTGACGGACTGGCATGCGACATAGAAACAGCCAATTAAATATCCAGACAATGGCCAGATTAATTCTTCCATAGATCATTTTACATGAGCAGGAAAGGTCACTGGGCTTCCTCCAGATTATGCTGGGTTGCCAGGAAGCCTGGCAGTGACCTTTAAGTGAAGTTTAATTTTCACCAGCTCCACAATTACTAAGAGACTATCAGGGTCATACTGAACATAGAGTAGAGGGAAACAGGCTATGTCATATCCATGAACTTGTTTTCAGCATCAATTCATCATTTTATTCATCTACTCGTTTATATGTTCAGCTCAGTTTTCTTTGAGTGGCAGTGATTAAAATAGGCAAAGCAACTCCTGATGAATAGCAGGCTTGACTTAGTAAGCCTAGGAAAACTTACTGGCTCTGGAGAAAAAGGCTAGGAATCTTACTCAGAGAGTTCACATGGGGTAGGAGCAGGACAGTCTCTTGGTCTGTCTACAGGAGTCTAGAGAAATTATAAAATAAAAAAGGAGAGTGACAGGCACAAACCAGTAAAAAGTTTAGAAGTAAACAGACATCCCAGTGCAGATATCCCAGTTCGTTGTACTCTGTGCAATGACAATAAAGGTTTAAAGGAATCTTATCTTAAAAAAAGACAGGGCAAATGATAGACAGATGAATGTAAAGCTTGCACAGGGGTGTGAGCAGACAAAAAAGGAGAAAGGAGAGCCAATAAAAGCACTACATTAGAAAAGAAATGAGATGGAGCAGAGCTGTGACATTACTGTTAGAAAGAATGAAACAGAGGTTGATGAAGAGCGAAGAGGGTGGAGTGAAATGTCTGCATCTTACGAATTTTTAAGTAGCATCGTACTTAACGTTCAGCTGTGATTCAGTTACAGTTATATAATATATCACGTTTCATTGATTTACTCCACAGCTTGTATTCCCCCTTTATTCCTGCCACGCAGTGTCAATGCACTGTGTTATGTGTAATCTATATACTCAGGGAGTGGAGTGCAACCCTCTGACTCTGGGAGCTGCATGTCATATAAAAATACTTATGACAATTTAAAAGATAACGAGCAAATCTGAGTAACTAAAAACACATTTGCAGAAAGGTGTGTGTGTGTGTGTGTGTGTGTGTGTGTGTGTGTGTGTGTTTGTGTATGTGAGGAGACAGAGGGAAAGAAAGAGAGAGAGAGGAAGAACTTATCCTTTTCTTTCCCTTCTGCATTTTTCTTGCGGACCGTGTCAGAAGTTTGAGTCACCGGGTTAGGGTTACTGAGGACACAGGACGCTTGGCTGTTTTTGTGTGCATTCACATCGCCAGATGAGCCAGGTTAAGATGAAATATCCCTTAGGAGTGTGTTTCAGCCCTATCACTGTATGTGTGTACGGATAACTTTTGGCTCAAAGGGTGTTTACATAACCAAAGATGTAGTACATGAAAAATTTGGCAAAAATACCCTCACTCTCCCTCTCACACACAAACAAGCTCTACTCTGTACGAGAAATACGTTCACGTTATGACAGCTACACTGTGAAAGCCCTCTCTGGCTGTCTAGATGTGAATGGTGTAAGTAAGAGAACTGAACATCTGGAGCGAGTTAGTCTCATACGTGTGCAGACACAACAAACACAGATCTACAACTTATACACGCACAAACACACACATCACTCCAATGCATGGACATGCACATACACAAACAGATGATCGCTTTCACACTCTCATGTTAAGTTAACAAACAAGGATTTAAAAGGGGGGAAAAAACAAAAACAAATAAACAACACTGTTTTTTCTTGCTCACCAAACTTTTCAGTGACAACTCATGCACTGTGGATTGGGACCTTTGTCACCTGAGAAGAAACCACTCCTGTGAAGACAGAACTGCTTGACCTCATGATGATGACATTCACTCAGAGTGACTCTGTGTCCGTTGTCCTTTCCCTTGCCCATCAAGGAGATAACACCAGGAAAATATCCCCACTCACCATAACAGTGCCATTAACCATTAGCCAACAACCAACCCTCTCTTACAGTTAGTGAGATCTCTCTCTCTCTCTCTTGCCCTGGCAGCCAAAATGTTTGTATAACTGGATGAAGGCAAAGAACTGCTGTTAATGTGTGTGCGTGGAAAAACACACAGACAGAATAGTTTTGGTGTACCAGACATAAAGGAGCATGCTAAGAATTTATACCTGGCTGAGGGTTTTGGTTAACATCTTGCTCAGTTACCACATATAACACAGACTTTATTAGTTTTGCTCTCCTTGTTCTCTTAGCCAGCTACATTTCTTTAGCTCTGTGTGTTTTATCAGACATGCTGGAGGTAGAAAATAAAAGTCATTGAATTCTCCATTCTCCACTGCCAGGTTATAATAAGATTACACCCTGCAGAGAAAAAGAGGGAGAGGGGGTTGCGTGTGTGAAATGGTGAAATGGGACATGCTTTCTGAAGTGTACTTTCTTTGAACTTAGTTAAGATATAAAATAAGTTAATAAGATAATAATATAATAAGATATTCTTAGTATTCTGTGGAACAAACAAATATGAACTGTAGTAGATATTTCACTTCAGTGTTTAACAAGATTGATTGAGGAAGTTTCTTGTTATTAATGCTGTTATCCCTCCCCCTTACACACACACACACACACACACACACACAGACACACAAACAATAAGGTATCCTTATCTATCTCTGACTCTTCTCTCCCTGCAGTAGGGGGTTGCTAGGGCTAGAATCCTCAAGCTCTTCCTGTTAAAACCAAATGTGTCTGGCTGAGGAACATGTAACTGAATATTTCTGATTTCAATTACAGATCCGGCAGCAACTGTCTCCCCCTCTCTCACTGTCTTTCTCTCTGTCTCCTGTTTCTGTTATTGATGACTGGCTTCTCCAGGGTTGGACTGTGTTTGTGCAGGAGCAGAGAAGTCACACACGTTTTTCTCTGTGCTTATGAACTCCAAAACCCTTGTGAAAAACTTTTCCCTTTCTTCATTTTGCTCTCTCTCTCTCTCTCTCTCTCTCTCTCTTTCAGTATTTACGTGTCAGTCTAAAGTTAGTCATACTGAGGTGAGGAAATCTTTGATCTGATCTGTCATAGACTACTTTTGGAGAAATTAAACTGCTGGCATTTCTGCAGCCCCCACCTGGTGTGTATTTGTGTGTGTGTGTGTGAGAGAGAGAGAGAGAGAGAGAGAGAGAGAGAGAGAAGCGTGGTGCTTGAAAGCATATTTTGTATATGTGGGTGTGTTGTCTGAGTGTTCTTGATATACCCACACACCATGGCTGGTTTTCCATTTTACTTGGTGTTCATTTAGCTACACCACTGAATTTATTTAAACGGCCTTTAGTCAGCACAGAACAATGAAAGTCCTTTCCTCAGTCACCCTGTCCACACATCCACTTCCACAAGAAACACACACACACTCACACACACACGCGCGCGCACATACACGCACACATGCGCGTGTGCGCACGCACGCATGCACACGCACACACACACACACACACATTAGTGTTACATAATATTTTTCCTTTCTCTACCCCTGCAGTGTACTCTGGAGTAAAGCCTGTAGATGCTTAAGTAGACCAGGTTCCAGTTGGAACTCCGGTTGGAAAGTGCAAATACGAAATACCAACAAAACTATTAATGTGAGAACGTGCCTCTCTCTCGCTCTCTCTCCCTGAATACTTTTCATTTAAGAACTCCTCGTGGTCCGTGGGAAACGACGAAGAACTGACACCACAAGAGAATTTAGACGCGTTCGTCCAACACAGTTATTAGGTAAATAATGATGCAGTTATCTGGACGAACAGATGAAATATTGTTGAATGGCAACTGTATACGGAAGGCTCTAGGTGACGCTAAACCAAGTAACTGCCTTAATGTTCAAAATATAACCACAAACTTGCGACGACATAAGTGTCACAGTTCGTGTTTTTGTTAAGATATGCATGTAACTTTGTGTGGTGAGACCTTAAAGTTAACACTATGGTCACCTACACTGCCGACGGCGGAGCGCACTTTTAATTTTACCTAGGTAATAAGCAAGAGAACCAGGCGAATATTAAGTCGAAGGCAGCATGAGAACGGACTAACGGACGTACTTTCTGCGATATATTACTGCCACCCAGCGGCACAGTGGAAGCTTACCTTTGACCTCTCCGTGCGCATAATTCGAAGTTCTATTGGTAAACTGTCACAATAACTGAGGTGTCTGTAATAGCTTAAATGGTGTCAAATGGTGTTAAAGGCTGAAATTAATGGACACTCTCACAACTAATTTTCACCTCCCCACAATGCACTCAGTCCCGAGACATGTATGAGATACCATATGTCTCACCAAGTCTCTCCAAGATATCCCGGTGAAGATCGCAACGAAGTGATGCGATTACAGTAAGTATTGGCCCACACCGTAATATCTCTGAGGACTTCTGAGGCCAGGCTTTGAGGTTTTTGTCTCAAACGGCAACAACACATGCGTGCATACGCCACAAGTGAGGTACAGCTGCACGTCTCACCAGGCTGAATAAATTAATATATTTTATGCTGTGTAGGTAACAGAAGGGAGGAGCGGAGGGGGCGAGAGATGGTGGACACTTAGTTACGCACCCCGTCTGTCTATAACGTGACAGCTTCTTTGAAACAATCACACAACGTAGGTCTGTTCAAAAGTGTTTCTATGACACGTGAGTCACCTCTGAGCTACCATGGATCTAAATGAAAAGTCATATGCGGACAGCTGTACGGTACTAGTTATTTTCGTCCCTAACAACTTTTACAGCTTATGTGTAACTAGAGTCATTTCAAGCATTTTCAGACTAAAAACAATAAAACGCTCTCACTGACGCCAAACCAACACGTATCTATCCCCGCCCTTTACGAAATAAGCGTTCTTTCTTAACACAACTTCTCACCAAGTACAAGTGCGAGAGAGAAGGCGACGATATACACTGCGCATGTGCAATACCAAATTGTCTCGTCCTGCTCTTCAAACTCTGGTGTTGTGAAGAGCATGCAACACCAGCGCAGACCGCGTGAGTTTTGAGTGTGTTTAGTTATTTTTCCTATGCCTTCGACGCATTTTTGCCAAATCCGTAGCCTAGTTTAATGCCAGTAAACCGACCAGTTTTGGATTTGCACAACCTTAAGGGTCACTTTTAATTGCATTGTCCCTTCAATCGCATCACTGCGGATGTCGGTGAAGACACATTCTTTGTGAGGTAAGAGCGCAAGTCTTGCTTAATTTGCATTTTACTGAATCTGCGCTATCTTATTTGGACTTAATTTTCGAATCTATCTTTAATGTACATTCGGCTGATTAGGTCTCATTAGCAGTGCATTTTGGAAATCCATTAGAGCGATTCGTGCACTCTTTCTTCATTATTTATTTATTGGAGTCACCATGTGTTTGTTTGCACTTTAAAACACCTGTTTTCTTGTTTACCCAAAATGCATTTTCTGTCAAATTATTTCTCCCCATAATTAATGAGTTGCCATTCATAATATTCTTGGAATAAAATCTAATATTGGCATTTACTGAGAATCTTTCCACCTCGCTTCTTTTCTGCCTGGCGCTTTGATGCCCTAGCAGGTGGAAAATACTTGCAATATCTCTCTTCCGCAGTAACTAAGAGGCTATGGGAGTGGGGCGTAGGGGCGATAGCGTTAAAACGAATTGTGTGGTCTGTAACTGCGAAAGAAGTGTGGTACGCATTTGTTCAACCACATAACGACATGTGGTCTCGTCGAATAACCTTCATGGTGATCGCTTTAAACGGCGCCCCTCCAAATGTGGGTCGCCCGGCATTTGTACATACTTCTAAGCTCGCAGATCAAATGGAATTACGCTTGCTTACAGGTCCACGGGAAAATCTGCTGACATCCGCGCTCTGAGGCTTTGTGTTTCTCTGACACACGAGGGCCTCGTCGGCCTCTGTCGCCGTTTTAAGGGTTTGTTTAAACGCAGCCTCTGTTCTTCCGTACACACACACACACACACACACACACACACACAGACACACATACGTACACATACACGCATGCACGCACTAAATGCGTGGATGTTTCTTCCACTCAGGTCGTTGATCTGGGCACTGATTATTAGACAAATAATTTGACAGCATCCTACTAAGTTCCGGGGTGGTTCAGTTTCCCCCCGGTGAACTGTATGCCTCCTAAATGTAGACTAGTCTCTGAAGTTGGTCTAAAAACGTTCGGCTGATATAATCAGCGTGTTATTGTGTTCGCGGCTGCCGTGCAACAGGTGCACGGTAATCCAATGATTGTGCTCTGTGGAAACGGATAGACCTACTAAATAATGCACCCGCGTACGCAAAAGAGGGAGGACCTGCATGGTTATTATGTAATAGTGATATAGGATTGCTAAGTATGAATTCTGCTTACTTGACAGAGACCGAGTGCAGCTGGTCGGTAGGTTTTTTGTACTTTCTCACCGCTAGTTCACCAGTATGTCTGTAATAAAGTCGTAAGTAACAGACACAGACAAAGTGATCGAATTACATTATTTTAAAAACCTGAATGAGGTATTGCATGCGGGAGAATAAAACTTGAGAACCTTGTATGTGTTTGTATTTGGGCGTGTGTGTGTGTGAGTGAGAGAGAGGGGGGGGGGGGAGAGAGAATCTAATTTACGCAGATTTTTTATCTCTTAATTAACTTAAACTGCTGTTTAAGGTCTTGATGCACAGAGCATGCTAAAGCAAGCAAGCTGAATGTAAATCTTACAGTGTAAATTCTCTGTGGTTTTAAATTATTGTCATGACCTCCAGTGCACAACAGCATCATACATTTTGCATTATAGATCTCTCTGCAAAAATATGTATATGAAAGTAGTTATAAGCATTAATGTCTGATGTGATTAGCTGTTAACAACAACTTTATGGCAGTAACAACTTCCTTTTCATGTCTCACCTGTGATGAACATAGACATGTAGATAAAATTAATTGATTAAGCGTGCATTAGGACTAACTGTGTAACTCATTAATAAACCATTTTAACAGCCTGCATGAGTTGTCTGTGACAACTATATGAGACATTCACATAACATTGTTGTTTTAAGCATTATAATGCCTTAGCCTAAATGAAAGTCACTTTCAGCATCAAAATCATGTGATAATACGGCAATATTAATTGTAGCCTACCTCATAACCATGACTTTAAAATAAGGTCTGAATGAATTGGGAATAAATTTAATGCATCACAAAAGTTGTCTGTAACTCAGTGTTGTTTGTTTACAAGAATGGTGTAGTTTGCTGTGTATGAGCTACCTGTAAATGTTCTCAACAGCAGTCTTAGCAGCACAGCTACTGATTCCATCAACGTGCATGTCTCCAGAGGAGTGTACATATGTGCGCAAAGGGGGGCACTGATAAAATGTTTGCCCCCTCAGTTTTAACTGTAGACTCATCATAATGTACACGTTTGCCCCCTTGCAAATCTCAAATGCCCCCTCAATCATTGCACCCTGCAGCCGGCCCTGTTCTAGACTATAAACTTTATTAGTCATTTTGACACTTTATTGTGTATTTAATACAATAGATTGGGCCTGCACGATATGAGGAAAATCTGCGATGTGCCATAACATTGTTCAGTATTGCGATGACGATATGACTGGTGATAAATAATCAAATATTGATGTGTGCATATTAGCTATACAGTTCCTATGTCTTTCTGCCTTAGTAGGTACACTGCTAACATAGAACCCAAACACTGAATAGCCTATGCCCACTCAATAAAGAAATGAAAGAAATGATTTGGTACGACAGAGTATTAGGGCCACATTGAGGGGAAAAAATTCTGAAAAAAAGTCATAATTTTAGGCTTCGTGTTTATTTAGAGGGGAAATATCAGAAGAGCAGCTTTTCACCTGTGTTAAAATGAGGAACCTGGAGCATCTCGTGAAGTTATACCTCAGTATAGGTTTCACAAATAACGAAATACTTAATCTTTTGGCACATCAGCACCACATTATCATAAGTATCAGGACTCGAAAAAGATTGTGCAAGAAACTGTGATTGTGCAATAGTGCAAGAGACAAACAGCAGTTGCCAGAAGCAGGTTCAATCTGCCATTGATTGTCCTCTTTCCTGCTTTGTTGATTGCTGGTAATATAATTTCCTAAAACTTGTGTTATTTTTTCTCAAAACATTACGATTTCGTCCTATTAATATGAATTTTTCTCGTAAAATTACATTTTTTCTTGAAATATTATGACTTTATTCTCATTAAATTACGACCTTATCCTCGAAATCTCAGCTTTTTTCCCTTTATGCCGGGTTCAGACTACACGATTTCAGCCCGATTTTGACACCATATTGTCGTCCCGGACAAACCTCCGCCGTCGGCCGAATATGAACGTCGGGAATGACGAACAGGCGTCTTTACCCCTTGACATAATCTAAGAACAGCCTAGTCTGACATCTCCTACAACATGTTCCTTGACTTTGACCAATAGGACGAATGATAGTTGTCCTCCTCAACGACTTATGAACTTTCGCAAGGTCTTGAAAGGCAGCATACGTTGATTTGTCAGGGTCATACTTGTAGCGTTGCCAATCTCCCAGCCAAGACACAGCAAGAATCTGTGGCACTATGATTGCCTAATCTGACATAGTGGCCATTGTGAAACACAAAAATATTGTGTAGTCCGATCCTGGTATTAATGTGACCCTACTACTCCGTCTTGATTTCGAACAAACTTTTATTTAACAAATTGTTTGGCATGTTTTAGGCCTACACAGTACCTGTGTTTGTAACATGTCGTCTCTGCTGAAAGCATAATAATTCCAAATACCGGAAGTGCTTTTCTTTTTAACCACAAGGTAGTCGTCAACCACATTTTCCTTGCTCATCTCTCATGACATGAGAGAAACCCCAGAAAAATGTTGTTTTGCATTGAATCACCTCTTCATGGTGATGCCCCTGGTATGTGCATGGAAAAGCCTTCAACTAAAAAAGTAACCCTCAAATTTTTTGGGTTTCTTTTCTCAGTGTAATCAACTCAAAGGTAGAAGAATGGACACGGTGACTCACTTTATGAATGACTCACTCGAGTTTTACAAATGGAGCCTTACCATAGCAGGTAAGAAAACCAGTGTTCTTTCTTTCTGTCTCTCTCTCTCTCTCGCTCTCTCTCTCTCTCTCTCTCTCTCTCACTCACACTCTTGCTCACTACACACTGAACTCAGATGGGTTCATCATACACATCAAATATGATAATCCAAAACTGGATAGAATACCACTATGTAATACATCACTAATTCTGTCTGATAATCTGATAGCACTGTGTCTTACTGGCATGACCACATGATGTGTAATGTTGCAGACCCTTTTGTTTGCATTTGTGTTTGCGACAGACAAACGTGTGGAGCATTGGCCAATGATGTCATCTCCCCTCCCCACACTGGGGTTCAGTTGTCTCTACCTGCTCTTCCTTTGGGTTGGCCCTCGTTACATGCAGAGCAGAGAACCCTTTCCACTGAGGACCACTCTCATAATCTACAACTTCAGCATGGTTCTTCTTAACTTTTACATCTGCAAAGAGGTCAGGGCCCTTCTCTTTCATGTCCTGCACTCCTTCATCCCCTTCAGAATTTCTTCATCTTTCATTTATTTCATATATATATATTGAGACCCTTATTTGTGTCCCACTGTCTGAGCTGAGAGTCATCGGAAGACTGAAGTCATTTTATGTTCTGCTGTTTATGCTGTTAGGGACTAATCTGGAGTAAAGACAACCGATCTCTGACTTTATTAACTCTATTTTAATGCCTCTCCTCTTCATCAACAGCCCTTGCTTTTGTGTTCATGAACAGCAGAGTATGAGCTTATTGATATATATACTATGTATTTTGTTTACCATGTACATTCATGTTGAGCAGTTCTGTCTTATTTGCATGTATTTTTGCTTTGTTCCCTGTAGTTAATAATTGCATCAAGAGCAGCAGGCTACAGCTACCTCTGCCAGCCCGTGAATTACTCAAATGATGTTAACGAAGTCAGGGTAAGCAAAGTAACATATACATGCACGCATGCACATATACATACACACACACCACCCACACATATGCACACACAACAAAAGGTGGGTGAGGACAAAGTGCTTCTTTTAAAATGAAAATTGATGACCTTTCAGTTGGATATGAAAAAAGTCTATGTTCGATATGTTCATCTATGTAATATCCGAGACAGATTTTGAGTAATTGCTGTTTGACTGCATTTACTCCTGAGACCTTGACGCTTGACACCTACTTATGACTTTCTGTTCATGTTTCATTATTTGGTCCTGACTGTTTCCATCCACCGTCTAAAGTGATGCCTGTCCAATAACTGTATTTGCATTAGTCATGCTTTCAAAGCCGCAGACATGTAGATATTGTAGCTGTAAACGTGGCAGACAAAAGGCCTGCTCCAGCCACACTAATTACTCCAGACGTCTCCCATGATTATAAGCAAGAACGAGATTAGTGGTCAAGTCCTTGCCCCACCCTGGGGGTCTTTAGGGGTCACGGAAGAGCCCACTGGATTACTCCTGTCCTGCCGTGTCCTCTTAACGCTGCAGTTTTCAACCGAATGTGTCAACGAAAAAAGGACGGTGACTCGATGTGACCGACACAGCTGGAAAAACTGCAGTTAATTTATTAATGATTTTCCATTTGCATGCAGGAATGACCCTGGTATCATTTCTGATATTAGTTTCTCACTTCTGGAACACACAGAGCAGTATTACAGTAGGAAGAATACACGTGACTGTAATGAGAGAACCAAGAAAAAACAATGCACTGTAGAGTGAGCCATTACTCAAGATTAATATTTACAGGACTGAAACACCCTCATAGTAATCAAATATTAAAATCAACATTGTAGCAATCACTAATTTTTGGATGAATCTGCTAGATAATGAGAGTCAGACTATAAAGTGGTTAGTAGGGTTAATAACGGAGTAATGTGCCTGATTTTTTAGGAGTATGAAATGTTATTTTAGAAACCCAGGTGCGTTTAACCCTTGTGTGTGTGTATGTAAAGAAAGATGCTTGATCCAACAACATTTTTCTTTGTATGCTAATGTGTTATTTATGTATTTTTATACTTATTTATTCAATATCTGACATTCAAATTATTATTACATTAAAACCCCATGAATGTTCATATAACTTATATTAATGACCACTATAATGAACCTTGGCACACTGGTGTAATTAAAATTTACATGGAAAATTTATGAAGAATAAAAGTCATAATTACATACTGCAGTATCTAAATAATTTGCTGATTAAGTAAATACAGTACATATTTCATATGACAGTCACTTTCTGTAGGAATTTAATAATTTGTCCAAAACAGGACTGGACTTGTTTGAAGGACCTCATAGTCCTGTTGGTACTTGACTTGTACTCAGGTGTGTAGGTACTGCATTGTAACAGAGGTCTTTATGTACTAGATTTGTATTTAGATGTGTAGGCACTGGACTTGCATGTCTTCTCCATGGATAACAGCCTTGGGCTGCTGCTTTGGTACTGCCTCGCAATCTTTTTGGCAGGGCTTCTCGTCCTGGTAATGTGAGGACAGAGCAACTGGCAGTTCAGTGTGAAGGAGGCGTGGCTTTTAGTCACACCACCTCTTCAGCCTCAGCTCACCTGTCACCTTGGCAACCACAGGCATCTTTTACAGGCCTGAGGAGTGAGCAGGGCTTCATGACGCATGTGAGAATCTCAAAACTGTGCGTCCTTTCTCTTTAGGTTCCTTCTAAAAAGCTTTACACATAACTTCGCCTGTCTGAACAGTTGAGGATTGACAATATAAAGTACTTCTTTGTACAACATAGATTTTGATTGTGGAGAGCAGCAAGCACAAATTACTAACTGCTATGGGGGAAGGGTGTTGTGATTTAATGACACAAACATTGCACTCCACTACGGACATACAGATCCATGATAATCTACTTACATCTCACTGACTGGTTGGTTGGTTAATTGGTTGATTGGTTGTTTGTGGAAACGTGGTGCAAACTGCATCAAGCCAAAGTTTGTGATAGAATAGCAATACCTGTTATCTCTGCCTGTTTTGGCAAGTTGAGAGGAATGACTTTACATGGATGTGACCATAGGACAGGTTATGGAATGTTAGCTGTAACTGCCTGTTCAAATTTAATACTTTCTGTAGATTCACTGGAGAATGGCAAGAAAACAGCACTGAAAACAATACAACAATTCAGTTTTGTTCTCCAGTGCTCTACTCAGTAACACAAAGCTTAGAGATGATATGACTCATTATGTGGGTCCTTATGGTGGTCATGATAATGTTTGAGCCGTATCTTTCATTTTGGTGGCGCTAATAAAAATATCAATGCTGTGCATGGCCAGAACCAGTGATGTGGCTTTTGTGAGTGCTTTATAGGTGACATTACCTAATGTAAAGACAATGTTGTATCACAGAGATGTGTACAGACTGTTTTAACAAAGAGATGTCTCGCTTTGGTCACAGATAGCGTCAGCTCTGTGGTGGTACTATATCTCAAAAGGAGTGGAGTTTCTGGACACCGTTTTCTTTATTCTGCGCAAGAAATTTAACCAGGTCAGCTTCCTGCATGTCTACCACCACTGCACCATGTTTATTCTGTGGTGGATTGGCATCAAATGGGTCCCTGGAGGACAATGTGAGTATAGGAGACGCACACACACATACACACAAATGTACACGATAGACTGATAGAATAAGAAATTAGGCTGGACTTAAAAAAAAAAAACATTTCATGACATAAAACTGACACAGCACGGAGCCACCGTGAGCCACTGTTTAACGTGGTTGGTAATCAGGGGGAGGGGAGAAATCTGGGGACATGGGTTAACTGTGTGTGTGTGGGGGGGGGGGGGGGATCTGGGGACATGGGTTAGCTGTGGGGGGAGAGATCTAGGGACATGGGTTAACTGTGGGGGGAGAGATCTAGGGACAGGGGTTAACTGTGTGTGGGGGGGGGGGAGATCTAGGGACATGGGTTATCTGTGGGGGGAGAGATCTGTGGGGGGAGAGATCTGGGGAGTGGGGGGGGGATCTGGGGACATGGGTTAGCTGTGGGGGGAGAGATCTGGGGACAGGGGTTAACTGTGGGGGGAGAGATCTAGGGACAGGGGTTAACTGTGGGGGGAGAGATCTGGGGACAGGGGTTAACTGTGGGGGGGGGTACTGGGGACAGGGGTTAACTGTGGGGGGGGGGGGGTACTGGGGACAGGGGTTAACTGTGGGGGGAGAGATCTAGGGACAGGGGTTAACTGTGGGGGGGGGGGGGGTACTGGGGACAGGGGTTAACTGTGGGGGGAGAGATCTACGGACAGGGGTTAACTGTGGGGGGATCTGACAGATGGTCAGAAGACTTTTGGAGGGAGTGGGAACAGGGTCAATGAGTTGAAAAGACCAGATGGTTTAGGTTGAGGTGCAGGATGGGCTTGGCTAAGGGAGACTTGGCTTTATTAGTTTGGAGGGACTTATTAGATGCCTGTGTGCTGAACTATATGTGTAGATAGATAGATAGATAGATAGATAGATAGATAGATAGATAGATAGATAGATAGTAAGGTACATTCTTTCATGCATTGTTGAGCAAGTGTTGTACGGTGCCATTTAAAGCACTACAGCCTAGTGGTGTTTTATAAGGCTATTACAGTCAGTGCTGTCAGAGTGGTCTTTGACAGGGATGTGTTTCACCCAGCCCAACTGAATATGCCATCCTAACTTTCACAGCCTTCTTTGGAGCAAGCATAAACTCTGGCATCCATGTTCTGATGTACCTGTACTATGGTCTGGCTGCATTTGGACCCAAGATCCAGAAATACCTCTGGTGGAAGAAATATTTGACCATTATTCAGATGGTATGTATGATGGTGTTACATAAAGCTGTATCCTGCGCACACACACACCTGAGTGTATTCTCCTGATACTTAAACTTATCTTGCCTATCCACAGATCCAGTTTCATGTGACGATTGGCCATGCTGCTCACTCCCTCTACATGGACTGCCCATTCCCTGCTTGGATGCAGTGGGCTCTCATTGGCTATGCTGTAACATTCATCATCCTATTTGCTAACTTTTACTACCAAACCTATCGCCGTATGCCGGGCCAGAAAGCCAGCAAGGCCAATGGTGTTGCCAATGGTGTCTCCAGGGAAACCAACGGCTCCACCAAATCTGAGGCAGCAACACAGGAGAACGGAACGAAACCAAAGAAGGGAAGAGCAAAGAGAGATTGAGCAGTGAAGGAGTTAGAGCTGGAGAAGAAATAAAAAAACACTCATAGCCTCATCACCATGGGAACCTTGGGGTTCAGGAAAAAGGGGGAGTGGGCTTACATAGGCCACGCCCTCTCCACAGGTTATTTATGACTGGCCAGGTCTCAGTCAGCTCACTTGTTTTCATATGAGGTTCTGTATATGGACTTTGCCCATTCAGATGTGTCAGTGAGATAGTGTATAGTTCTAGACAGTTCTCCAAGACATGGCCTCATTTTTTTAGTGACCAACTCAAGAAGGACGTGGAGAGTAGTGATTGTAGGGGGGCAGGGCCAGGGACACAAAATTCCATTCTTTCACATTCTGCCACCGATTTCAAGTTTTCACAGTTTTTATTCCTTTCAATACTTGATATTTAACAGTTTGGTTTTGGTCGAGGTCTTGACAGTAAGAAGACCACAGCACAAGCGTTTGGACTGCTTTTGATTCTAAACTCTGCCCTAAATCTGCTGTTTGCTATGGCACTGCCATGCTTTAATCTTAAAAAAAAAAAACAACAACAAAAAAAACCCAGATCTGACCTCTGTTCTTTCTTACTCCTGCTGTATCGTTTTCTAAACTGTAATGTGAAATATAGCAGTTCAGTCCACTCTGTAGGCTGTTATCACATGTTGTTGCTGCTGTTATGTTTGGGTGCAAAAAACAGTAAATATCAGAATTATACCTTATAATAACTGACCAAATATCGTTTTTAAAAATGATTAACATACTCGGCTGGGTACATAGCTGCTATCCACTGTCATGTCGTATGAACTTGTCTCTGCTGTGTCTAATAATGAGAAAAAGTAAAAGTGTAACTACTGTGTTATTGTACTATTACGCAGTACTTACATTGTAATTGTAATTGCAGCCCATTACACAGTACTTACATTGTAATTGTAATTGCTGCACAATACACAGTAGTTACATTGTAATTGCTCTTAAGTGTGGTTACTAATCCAAACATCATTTAATTTGTTCAGGACGTTATACCTCAGTTTTGAGTAAAAAAAAAAAACAACAACAACAAAAAACCCAGAACGGCTACACAGTCTACACAGATATATTAGCTTTGTTTCGCTTGCTGCTTATGTGTAGTTCAAGCATACATATGTGTATTCCTAAAAACAGGGGAAGCACATTGCAAAGATTACTGTTGCGATTTAAGGAGCGAAATTATCATTCAAAATATTTAATTAAAAAAAAAATCACATCTATCCCTCAAAGAGAAAAAAACCCATTGTCCCCCCTTTTTACTTTACATGAACTTGTATGCCAGAGGAATGCAGGTATCCATATGAACCAAACCAAAGAAGCAAACACGGCATAAGAGCAGTCATCAGTTACACGACCACACCCTACCACTCTGTGTGTTTTAATGTGTTGTCTGTTGGATGTGCTCTGTACCTTCATATGGATGGTTATGTAAGTGCACTAACTCTGAGTCCAAGATGAAGGGAAGCGATACATCATTAAGGACTTGTCTACCTGTATGATAAAAGGGCTTCATTATAATTTGTGATGGGAACATCAGTGACTGCAGTTCAGAGCAAAATAAACAGGATGCCAATGACTGTGTGAGTATACAATGTGTATGTATGTTAATGATGGAGACTGTTCATTTCAGAGGTAATTCTAATACCTCTATAATGATCTGTCTGTCAAACCACATGGCTGGAAAGGATGCTAACTCAATCCAAGCACCAAACACTTTCAGTCATACTGTTACATTTACATTTATTCATTTAGCAGTTGCTTTTATCCAAAGCGACTTAGATGTGAAGCAAAAGTACAATCAAAAGGTGTCCGTTAAGGACCTAGATGTTCAGTGATTGACTGGATACAAGTGCAAGAATAGATGCAGGAAGTAAAAAAGCAGATTACAAAGACAGGAAGAATCAGTGCTAATGGATGGGGGCCATTGGGATGCTATGAACAATAATCAACAAAACAGCTAAACTACTTATCTAATTACTTTTACATAATGCAAGCTCAAAACAATGTCCAAATTTTGCCCTAAGCCTATATTTCAGATGCCAGGCTTAGCTGTACATCAGATTTCTTCAACTTTGGCCCTCAAAGCCAGCCTACCAGCTGGTTTTTCTCTCCAGCAACACACATTTGACCGATTGGCTGCCCCCTTTAGCCCCTAATTAGATTTGAAAGGTGACAGAACCTTTGACTCTGGAGGCCAGACTAGAACAGCACTGGTAGAGACCGTCTGAATGCTAGTTTTGTCCAGTGATCCCTTCTCCAGGCGAGTCTTTGTCACCTGTCTCCTCTCCCCCAGGTATGAGTGTTCTGGCTTGGGAGAAAGACCTCTGATGACTGGGGCTTTGGTGCTTCTTCAGTTAGATATGGTGTAAGCTTGCCCAGTAAATTGGCTTTCAGTGGAAAAGAGCTTATAGCTAGCGTCACAGGAACAGTTTGCCCATGAATCCAGGTCAATGAGAAGAGACTGGAACATTCCTGTAATCCCCCATTTGGGCTTCAGACACACTTAGACCATTTTCTCAAACACACTAAGACAAATTCTAAAACAATAGTTGTATGATGATCTCACACATAAAGATAAAGATCACACAGAGAGATGCATTGCGCTAAACTCAAGAGATTGTCTTTTGACTCTCTTTGATTTTCCCGCAGAGCCATTACCTGTATAAAATATGGGCTTGTTCAGTTTTTTTAATTTTCGCTATTAGTGGTATAAAATAGAAAGTCTCTTCTTATTTGGCACTCTTTTCACTCATTTTTGACACTCAGTTTCCAAAGACACTCACTCACTCACACACACACACACACAGATTTTGAAAGTGAAACACTTCGTAAGGATGCAGTTAGTCCTTCACAAGTGTCTTACGCCTAGTACAATTAGACTCTAATGATGAAAACTGATTCCCTGCATTTCCTACCAATGCCCTAACTACTACTCTCTCTCTCTCTCTCTCTCTCCTCTTTCTCTTTTCTCTTTATCTATCTCTCTATCTTTCTTTCTCTCTCTCTCTGCTTCTGAGGGTGTGATCAGGGGTATTTGTTTGTTAAGAGGATTGTTCAAGTTTTCTTTCAGGGTCAGTGAACATTGAGCAGAATTACTTTTGTCACTTGCAACATTAAACCCAGAACCCAGAAAATATCCCTGATCACACAGTCACAAGCAGAGAGAGAGAGAGAAAGAAAGATAGAGAGATAGATAAAGAGAAACAGAGTAAGAGAAGGAGGAGAGAGAGAGAGAGAGAGAGAGAGAGAGAGAGAGAAATAGTTAGGGCATTGATAGGGAATGCAGGGGATCAGTTTTCATCATTACAGTCTAATTGTACTAGGCCTAAGACTCCCTCTTACTCAGCAAAATCAGCAGCTAAGGTATAACACTTCACTGTGGTAAGACTGAGCAACAGAAAGATGTATAGTCTACAAAGCTGCAGTACTCTGATCTGGTCTCTGAAGGCCTCAAAATAGGCCAGTGACATGTAGAGATTGGTAGAAACAAAATCCAACAAGACCTGTGCATCTCAGGATAGTGGAGTCCTTGCATGGATAGATAGATAGATGCTGTAGTACAGATAGAAAGATACATCACCCCTAGCTGACCCCTTAGCGGTCAACAGCGCTATTACATAATATTTGGTCTTTGCTGAGGCGTTTTGACCTCAGGCGGTTAATACGGGAGCTCTGCTTCTCAGGCGGACGAAGACGGTCCTCTAGTGGCTAGCGGCGGTATTGCAGACAACTAATCTAAAGCAACTCTTTGCAAATCTGTAAAAAAAAATGTGGTCTTGGATATTTATATGATTTTATTTACATTGAATTGATAATACATACATACATACATACATATATATATATATGTGTGTGTGTGTGTATGTGTATATGTATATATATATGTATATATATGTATATATGTGTGTGTGTGTGTGTGTGTCCTACATGTATATGTTTAATATTAGCATTGAATGAGAGACACAGTTATGCCCTAATTTAACTTAAATGGTGGGGATATTTTGCAATTTCATGACAGCAGGCATCTTATTATCGCTTTTAATTTTTGCTGTCGGCATTGCATTATTAGTCAATGCTCATTTTCTGTGTGAGCCCACACTCACAAGTGCCCACAACTGTGTACTGGTCCATTCAAAGGGATACAACTGTAGTTAGCTTTGTAACCCTCAAGGTCAATCCACTTTAGGCCCTCCCCTGTATGATTATTACGGTATAATCTCGCAGTGTACCAAGAGGCAACGAGGACCCCCACCCCCCAAACCTCTCACCCCCCTTTAATTTAAATTTGAACAGCTAGGTCCATAGATCTCGTTGCTGCTGAGCCGAGATTTTCTTTAAGGAGACTGTGCTGGTGATGACTCCGCATTTTGTCAGGTCTGGAGGAGGCAGTATTCGCTTCTTCACTGTAAACATGACCAGGGGTGATCCAGAGGACTTCTGCCTCATCTGGTAGTCATCTGGAGGGATAGAACTTTGATGCAAAATATGATGACTATAAATCAAAAACTGAAGCTTCATCTTCATTTCTAGTCATAATATTAGTATTCGTCCTCTACTTTCATCAGCAACATGGACATGACTGCTCAATTATTTTGGTAATGTGTCACCAGCAGTGGATTTACTGCACTGGTCACGTCTAATAGTTTGAAGTTTATACAGAAGCAACTACTACTCTTTTTTTTACAAGCTACAGTGTAGCACACAATGGTACTTTTATTGTATCGGAGAAAAGGACAAATACATCAACCCGGGCAGCTCAATGACGTCTTATAGAAAGAACGTGGATTTCAAGAAAGACTTTTTTTCTTTCAATGTAACTCCCTGCTTTCTTTGGTTCTCTCTGCTGCCTGTGGCGTCACGCCATGCATATTAAAACGTCGTTTCACTTGCGCTACCACGGTGCCTGGTACACAGTGAACATCCCCGGTCGATTTTTTTTCCCTTTTCGCATGTAATGGGAGTCCATTTGTTCTCGAGGTAAGATTTCGTTCAACGTCCAAACTTACAATAGGCTAGCTACGTGCCTGTCATTCCCAAAGTCCTAATGTTTCAAGTCATCTAGAAAGTTATGTTGAGAAAATAATTGTATGTCCATTATTTGTAACTAGTTCTTAACATGGTGCGGAGTGTGAAGGCCAAGTTGATTCGCAATTTGTTATTTACTGTGCGAGCAGTTATTTACCGCATTAGCTACGCATGAAGTGTTTGACACATGCTGTTTGAGAAAAGGCGATAGTTCGCCCCAAACAGTTTACATCTTAGACCTGCAGTTCACATTATTATGTTTATCAAGTGCTAGCTGTACTGTAAGATGAATGTCGGCACGTAAAACACAGTCTTAAAGTCAAACGACCAAAGTCTCAAATTAATCCCTTCGCATTTATACTCTGACCTGTCCCGTGCAACTGTGACCTGAGCATGAGGATGAACAGGTTTATGATGCTGTCATCACCTTACCAGTAAGTTATCGTTCTTTAAAGCATAATACTTTTACCCACAGTTCATTTTACAGTTAATCCATCGGTTCCTTCTTTGCATTTGTCTTCTTTAAGTTCGTCGATATATTCGGTCGTTTAAATAGTTTCTCAGTATAATACGAGTGCTCAAAGTGAGATAGGTCGGACAGATGAACTCTACCGCAAGCGGCGCTGCGGATTTTTCAGCAGCAGACAATAGCGCAGGGAGGAGGCAGCAACGCACTCCATCACCAGCGTGGCCCGGCGACGCCGCCTCCAAATCAGCCACGAAAGGCATCAGTAGTCGTTCTGCATCCGTCACCTCGAAACAAGGAACTAAAGTCAGCAAAGGGTCGTCTGTTTCGGGATTTAGATCCAACGGGAGTCGGGAAAGACGGGTGGTAACCGTTAGAGGCGCGGCATCAGCAGCTGTTCACCCGGATGGTGCTGAAACCGATGCAACCTGCACGAGTGGGGTGGATGCGGTCTGGGAAACCGAGGAGCGGGTCGATTATCCTCCACCGGACTCGCGGCGCTCGCTGCGTTTGCCTTGCTTCAGAAGCAACACCCAGTCTCGGCTCATTTCCGTGCAACCAGACGGGTCCTCCGGTGTTGTGAAAGGGAAAGGGAAGCCCCGGGTTGGGGAGGAGAGAGAGGCCACTGACGGCTGCGGCAAGACAAACGTTGGAGAGTACGTGGGCTGCGGACCGGCTTTGTGGGGCGGGGGCTGCCTGCAGACAGAGATAATCCAGTATCACATCAACAAGCGATTAAAGAAAGGTGTCAAGATGCAGAGTAAAACATCGAGCGCGCCAGCGGCCCAGGGTGAAACGGAACCTGCTGCACAGGCCACGAGCGCCGAGCCCATGACACAGCAAGACCAGGCCTTGCAGGACGAGATTGAAAGACTGGTGGAAGAAAATGAGGACCTCAAGGTTTGTTTACAAAACATGTGCTTGTATATGTCTGTTTACTGTAGCTCATGTTAGTGACGTTTAAGGCCGAAGGAAAACGTTTGTTTTTATGTTTTGCTCTCCACGCTTATTTACCTTCAGGTAGTGTTCAGCTCAGCTTTGTTCGACGTGATTTTAAGTTGATTTAAAATTGACTATGCTACATTGTATGCTCGCTTTGCTGTTGTACGTGTACTGGGTATTAATTTCCTTGTTAAGTCGGATTTAAAGAGAGTTGATCAAATCTTCAAGATTTTACAACGAGTTTTTCAGAGCTAATATGTAGCCTACGGTTGACCGCAGAATGAGATCGAAGAGATGCGAACGGAAATGGACGAGATGCGCGACACCTTTTACGAGGAGGACACCTGTCAGCTGCAGGAAATGCGGCGTGAGCTCGAGCGTGCCAACAAGAATTGCCGCATCCTCCAGTACCGACTACGGAAAGCCGAGCGCAAGCGCCTCCGTTACGCTCAAACTGGCGAGATCGACGAAGAACTACTCAGGAGCTTGGAGCAAGATCTGAAGGTGTGTGTGTTTGCCAGAGAAAGAAATAATGAGCGTGTAGTTCGTATTGATAGCAGAACGTACAGTATCATTTTCTACTGACAATTATGATCTCTTAATGCACTTGCATTCTCTGACAGGGCATTTTAAATGTAAGATAATCTTACTTCTTTGCATACAGGTACATGCACACATACCCATACAGAATCTGAACTGGCATCTTTATCTGACAGGTTGCCAAAGACGTATCCGTGAGGCTTCACCATGAGCTGGAGAATGTGGAGGAGAAACGGTCAAAGACAGAGGCAGAAAATGAGAAACTGAGGCAGAAGCTGATAGAGGTGGAGGTGACCAAACAAGCTTTGCAGAACGAGCTGGACAAAGCCAAAGAAGTATGTATACACACACAGTATAAAAAACAAATGAGGTGTTAGACTTCACAAAATCAGGACAACAGTGTTACAAGGAAAGACTCTGAGTACAGTGTCAAAAGAATGGCCAGACTCAGGATTCAAACCCGCAAACTTCTGGTAACTTCCCTGCTCCATGTTACTACCACCTCAGTGCTGTGGTGTCACCCACCAATCACCATGGATGATAATGATGATGATGTCACTTACAATCAGTAATTGGATTTGTTTGTAGCTTGTCACACTGGGTGGTGGTGTTATGGAATGTGTTACTGTAACCAGAGAAATGCAGACTCAAACCCAGTTTGGTCACTCTTCTCTGCCCTCCAGAAAGACATCTATCACTATCAATGTTTTAGAGGGCATGTAACCTCAGATGTGGTTAGAAAAATAATTTAAGACCCGATGTTCTTTACACAGGAACATCTACTCTATGTATTCAAGGCTTTTGTCCCCCGACACATTATCTTGGCTGTTAATGCTTTTATCTAAATAAGTTTCTGAAGGTAATATTAGCCATAAAATGAAAATAGTTTTGTCCATATTCTCCCGCTGTTTTGATTCTATTTATTTTGTTATCTTCAAAGAACTTTAATCAAGTTTTCATACTCACTAAAACATTACATCTGCTTAAATTATGTTTTAGTTTGCTTTAAATTATGCTTTAATTTGGTGGATCCATCATTTTTACTGGACTAAAGCTAAGATACAAACATACTAATAAGACCAGAGTGTGTTTAAACACACACACACGCACACACGTAAACACATAAACACATACACATACTGTACGTGTGAACACATACTAACATCATCAACAGACTGACCACAAGCACACACAGGCTCTGAAACAGTTTGTGTTTCTTCCAGAGATTTATTTGAAAGTGTGTTATATCTGTGCCCTGTAGTCTCAGAAAAGACGGGGCAGTAGGGATGCACAGAAATCTGAGAGAAAAACTACTCCGACACCCACTGAGGTACTGTCCACACTCTCTTATGAAATTAATGACTGAACATAAATTCACTTGGAACATAGTTTCTATTTCTGTCACTTAAAAATAATTTAAATTAATTTATTACAAAGACAATAAGATAATAACATTTTATACTTCACATTTCAAAATTATTAAAGAATGATATTACTGTGATACATCATTGGATGTTCCTGTGTTCAGGAGGAGAATGAGGACTTGAAATGCCAGCTGGCTTTTATTAAGGAGGAGGCCACACTCATGAGGAAGAAGATGGCCAAGGTTGACAAGGAAAAAGATCGACTAGAACAGGAGCTGCAGAAGTACCGCTCTTTCTACGGGGATCTGGACAGCCCTCACCCTAAAGGGGAAGCAGGAGGTCCCCCTACCACCCGTGAGTCCGAGCTGAAACTCCGCCTCAGACTGGTGGAGGAGGAGGCTAATATCTTGGGCCGTAAGATTGTGGAGCTGGAGGTGGAGAACCGTGGCCTGAGGGCAGAGCTGGATGACCTACGAGGGGAGGAACTATCAAATGGGGGTGGAGCCGGAGCAGCCGGAGGAGGCATGGCCAGGGAACAGGGGGCGGAGTTATCCGAGCTGCGCCAGCAGCTGCAGCTAGTAGAGGATGAAGCGGAGCTTTTGAGACGGAACTTGGCTGACATGGAGGAGCAGAACAAGAGGGTGACGAGCGAGCTAAACAAACTGAGGTTCAAAGAGGGTACGCGACACACGGGTGGGGCCTCAGGTGGAGGTGGAGATGGTTCCAAAGCTGAGGCTCTGCAGGAGGAGCTGAAAGCAGCACGGCTACAGATTAACGAGCTGAGTGGGAAGGTCATGCAGCTCCAGTACGAGAATCGCGTGCTACTCTCCAACATGCAGCGGTACGACCTGGCCTCCCATCTTGGTGTCTCGCCCCGGGACAGCGATGCAGAGAGCGACAGCGGGGCGGGCGGGGGCATTGCTGGAGGAGGAGTCGGGCGTAGGGAGAGTGATGATGACTCCTCTTCATCTCGTCTCCCGCCACACCGCAAACGCGAGGGCCCCGTAGGAGGTGAGAGCGATTCCGAAGAGGTGCGCAACACCCGCTGCCTGACGCCTACACGTTCCGTCTATTCGCCCGACTCCGCCCGCTTCCTGTCACGTTCCATAAGGGATCGGCAGCAGATGATTGACATCCGGGCAGAGGCCGAACGCCTCGGCCGTACCATCGACCAACTAATTGCAGACACCAGTGCTATCATAGCCGAGGCGCGGGTGTATGTTGCTAACGGCGACTTGTTTGGCCGTTTAGAGGAAGATGATGAAGGTAGCAGGATAAGGGAGCATGAATTGCTGTACCGTATCAATGCCCAGATGAAGGCGTTCCGTAAAGAGCTGCAGGGATTCATAGACCGTCTGGAGGTGCCCAAGCCTGAGGAGACAGAGACAGAGGAGCCTCTGTCTGTGAGTCCAGCTTAAGTGTGTGTGTGTGTGTGTTTTTTTTATGAATGGGGTAGTCTGTAGGCCTTATGAGTTGGTGGTGTTAGTCATTCTCTTGTGTTTTAGGGATGTGGATGTGTGTGTGTGTATGTTTGAATGCACTAGTGTGGGTGTGTCCTATGGAGACAGAGTGAGTCAAACTTGTAAATGAATATGCGTAAATGCATATAAATGCATGTTTTTGCCTTATGCAGTAATGAGCCAACCTGTCTGTATCTCTGTATAACTTGTCAAAGCTTAAGACTTATGCCATTTATCTTTCTGCTAGTTCACATTTACTGACTATTTCTCTCTTTCCCTCTCCAATCTTGTCTCTCAATGCATGCTTATTTTTCCTGTTGTTTGTCCGCCCAGATGTTTCAACCTATCATTTTGCTCATTCTAATTCTGGTGTTGTTCTCCTCGTTGTCCTATGCCACCATTTTTAAACTTGTTTTCCTTTTCACACTTTTTTTTGTCCTGTGATTTCTGCCCATCCTAGTTCATTCGCATAGAACTACCCTTTGTTTTTCTTTTGTCCCTTTGTTTGTGTGTTGCCATGGTCACAGAATTACAACAGGCTCTTCCTACAACTACTGTCTGCCATCACACTTTAACACTGTAGACTTCAATACCTCAAACAAACACTTAGGTCTGCTGCCGAAGATGTCCCCCTGAAATCCATGCTTATGCCTGCTAACGGACACTAAATTACCCAGAATTCATGGTTCCATCTGCCACTAAGATGCAGCGTTAAACCATTACCGAAAACCTCATTACCCAGAATGCACATCTGTCTCCGAAGAGTACAACTACCCAACATAACTGCTGATCTCTGCTGTTAAAGACCACAACTATGCAGAACATGGATTCTTGTCCACTGCTTTGTTCAAAATATCTGTTTTTATCTCTGAAGACTGCATTACCCACAGGCTCTTGATGATATTGCTTTTAAAGGTGAGTGCTACCTTTCAAATATTTTTTGGTTTGGCTTGGTTCTGGACCCATGGCAGCTTGTATATATCCTTGCTACATGCAAGTGCTGAAAGACCAGAGTACAACGTAGAGCTTGTGGTCTTATGTGCCATTTAACTGCTTGTTCCCTTGTAATCAAACTCCTACACAGCAGTGTAATATATTGATAACCATAATGAAAAAATCTGACACCCCCCCCCCTTTTCTTTCTCTTTTCTGCATGTTCACAGAAGCTTGCTTCAGGCAAAATTGCTCCCAGCTTTAATATTTTAAGGTAAGTCTCCAAATTTCTGTAGTCAGCACGAGTCGTTGTATTCCCATCTATAATTTGACAATGCTGTTTTTATTTCAAGTGTCAGTTGTTATATCCAACAATTACTGGGGTCACTAACTGTGAGGGGTGAGACGGGCAAGTATTGCGCAACAGCGTAACGTGTGCGGATAAATAAAAGCTTAAGTGAGAGCGAATCAACAGCGTTTCTGTTATTTTGGGTGAATTCATTTCTATAATAAAACATTAGTGGATGGAGCTGGGTTTCGTGTCGTCCGTATGATGTAGGTTAGCTGTCAGCATCACTCTTAATTGCAGCATTGCAGTCACAAGACCCAGTTCTGCCAAGACCCAAAAGTGGACTAGCAACAGAGCCATGCCGCGGTTTGTTGAAAGCGGTCCTCTAAAATAAGTAAGGTAAACACTTTCCCCCCGTCTTTGTAATCATAACTTGGGATGGCAATGACGACAGTTCTTCGCAACGAGACCTGAAATGCCAGAATAAATCTGACATTATGAAACCGGATACCGGGCGGGTGACGCCGCAGGATGAATGCCTAGAGTCACTATAAAGTCGGGTCCTCCTTTTGGACTGGGAGTTGTTTACCCCCGACAAGAGGCATCTGCTATTAAGACCGGGAGGAACACCAAGACGCTTTAAAATCCAATCCGCGGGACTTTACGTCATACGAGGGGCCAGGGCGACAGCACACGAGCGCGTAGGGATTCGCGCCGACAGTGTCAGAAGCTGTAGTCGGAGATGGTGAGCTGGTCAGCTCTCTTGAATTAGGAATTGTGGGTTTTGCTACCTTCGTGTAACTTGTGTTCAATTGCGGACAGTTATTTCAGGTGAGAGAACGCCACGGAGACAGCTGGAAATATCTGGTAAGGTAGTAAATACCGCTCTGTCAGTAGAATAGTTTCAGTATGGCTTTTTTTAATTACCTGAATTTTGTTTCTGGATGTATTTTGTAAGATGACTACTTGTGTTTATTTTTATTCGAATAATTTTTTTTAAAGATAAATATTCACACAAACCTTTGCGCAAAAGGACACGTCGAACAAAAGGACGTGCGGGTGCACTTCTCGTGTTACCAGAGAAATGCGCGTCTGAAGGATTTATTGGCATCACTAAGTGAAGTTTATCAGCTCAAGAGGCTTGTTAACACCTTACGAGCTACTTAATGCACTCTGGACACTAACTATGGACATATTATACCGCATCAGCATTTTGGAACATCAGATCCCGTATACTCTCTCTCTCTCTCTCTCTCTCTCACACACACTCTCTCTCTCTCTCTCTCTCTGTCACTCACACACACACACACACACAGAATGACTTATGATGCATGGTTACAGGGCGCTTAAAATAACCCCTTTCGTTCTTACATCACGCTGGTATATTCGAGCAACATCCAGAGAGAGAGGAGAGGTGATCATGTTCATACTCATGGCACAGAGCGTCCCATTCTTAATTTTCCTAATTTTCCGTGGCACTAGTGTAGGCTACTCAATAAATCTCAGTTGCTTGTCACTGTTTAGCTCTTAGACCATAGTCAGGCCCGGATGAAAATATCCTGTACTCATTTAAGCGGGTAAAAGGCTCTGCACATGTTCGGAACTGTGACCTGAGTGGTACCTGCTATAAGCGAAGGCAGGAGAAGGAAAACGCGTCGTGCGCCAGCAGTTCTGTGCACGTGAACCGTGAAAACGAACGTGTGTGGGTTTTTCTAACGATGCAGAGACATGCCGGTATGTTAAAGATTTTTTGACGGTTGAGGTCCAGTTTGAAGGTTACGAATGCGTTGAGAAATAAGACAGTGACCGTGGAATTTGAGGTAAGGCAGTCCCCATATTTTTGACGAGGGGCATCACAGAAGAATGTGAATGTTTGCCAATGAGGCAAAATAATTCCCCTAAATTAGATATATACAGATTAAAGCTTCAACTATTAAAATTGAGGTAGCCAAGCAAATCTTGTAATTTCAGAGTAATGAATTTTGAAAATGACCTCGACCGTGCCTTTAACTGACCATGAGACATGTTCTTTTACATTCTGTCTACTGTTGCTGCTTCCAGTGAAAGGAATAATCTCTCTCTCTGTCTCTCTCACTCTTTGTCTTTCCCTCACTAGAACCTTTGTCAAGGTGGAGGAGGATTCTTTATGTAAACCATTTCCTACATAGTTGTGGTTTTTGATCTCCCCCGGTTACCTTTAACTTGGAGAAGGAGGAGCCATAGAAGCTGCCACAGACACACAGGCATACACGCATAAAGGCACAAACACATGGCTGCCCTGGACCTACACTTTGGGTTGGAGCGAGGAGGTTGTGTCTGGGGGGAGGAGAGGTCAGACTTGATGGACAGCTTTGACTCAGAGATGCAAGAATGGGAGGAGCAGCTTCGTGACGTGCAGAGAAAGATTGAGGAGGTGAGGACCATCAAATTGGCCATAAACATCAGCACGGAAAACAAAATAACTACAACCTAAAAGAAAAAGTCTTACAGTCTTCATGCAACCATGGCACTGTGATGGCAGTCCAGTCGCAAGGGACAGACTAGTAGCATGCCCATGGAAATTTAATCTAACATTATGTTTATTTCCAAAATAATTCCAACTCCAAGATCTCAAATATATGAAGAGAATACAACAGGTCTCATGTTTAGCAGAATAATTAAGAAAACAATTTGATTGCACCAGAATTAACTTTGGCACTGGAGCCAGAAGTCAGTGTTGTTGTGGTCTTCGACTATGAGGTTTTTGATTGGCTGAGCTCATCTTGACCCCCTGCTGAAGCTGGCTGGATCCACAGTCTCCATTAATAGTAGCTTCATACCCCCATTTAGATCGGTGACTCTGACGGGTAGTAACAAGGTTATTAAACTCATAGCCAAAGACCCTACAGACTGCAGACACACACACAAACACACTCACTGGAATTTGATACTAATGAACTCATGAAATATTGGAATGGCTTAGGGAAATGCACACACACACACACACACACACACACAACAGATGCCCTACTCCTGGGAAAAGCTGTTAGAATTTATAAGTAGCTAGCTTGCGTAACTTACATCTGTTGATCACAGTCACAGTTGTGTAGTCTATATCGGGGTTTGTTGTGACCTGCGTGTGTGTTTTGGTCAAGGCACATTTATTTTGTTTACATTTGTTCATTCTCTGATTTTTCCATCCCACTGGCACACTTGAGATGTAGGACTCTTTTTCTCATCACATTTGCATATTTAACTGTATATTTACTCGTTTGCACATTCAACTCCTGGATAATCACACATATGTGATTGCTCTAAAGATTGGCTTTATATTAAAAAAATATTTTAAGTTATTGGATCATCTTATATGGTTTTCCAATGGTTTCCTGTGTTCTTATTTCAGCTGTATAATGAGGTGAAGGCTCGTAGAGGAACCACAGAGAATGTGCAGGACAATGGGACTAGCACCGCCGGGATGGACATCACCTTGCTTCCTGTCAGTCCTGACTCCACACATCAAAGCAGCGATTACAGTAGTCCCTCCAGTAGCCATAGCACTGGTGCAAACAAACACCTTGTTCATGTTTGCAATGGAGTGAGTGCCAACTTGCCTACTGGCCAAAGCAACAGGTGCACCAATTCTCATGATCCCAGTGCTAACTCTTATAATTACCCAGTTAATTATCAGAGCTATGGCTGCTACTACCCTGAGAGTTACCACAGTAACAGCAGCGGAGATGTCACACTAGACATTCTGCAAGGGTACCTGGGACAAGGGCATGAGCAGGGTCTTGGAAAATTCCAAAAAATGAATGGAGATCCAAACAATGTGAGTACGAACATAGAACTCTGTTCAACTTTTTGTGGAAATATCTTTGATTCCCTTCAAAATTTCTCTCTTGAGTCTGCAATATCATCCTTTTGGATAAACTCAAAAGGTATCCTTGTTGATATCTGCTTCATTAAACTCTCTTTCTCACTCTCTGTTTCAGATTTTTGGCTCCAGTGTAAGTCAGAATCTTTGTGGTTTTCAAGGGGAGATGACACAGAAACCCAGTATGGATAGGTGAGTCCCCATTTAGCCTGTACTCCTGTAATATTTGATTTATTTACTGGTTGGCCTGGTTTGATCACTGAATATGGGCTTGTCTGTTTAATGTAGAATCAGTAAAAATTTGTTGGTTGGAGGTTTGGAGGAAGCTGAAAACAGAAAGAACAGGACATCAGGTATTGGTGAACCAAGAGTTCGTCACGTCAGCTGGAAGGACCTTCCTTCACCAAGAGATCCCAGCAAGGAGAACTCTCATTCCAAACCGCCTGTCAAACAAAGAGATGGCTCCGCTCCCCCTGCACCTCCTCGCTCAAACCAGCCTCTGGAGTTGCCACAGCAACAGGACAGGAAGTGTCCACTCATGGACAGAAAGTGTGGCAGCCCTTCTGTGCTCCGTAAATTTGGTGCCATGCTCCAGGAGAATGAGGGGAAAACTCTTGTAGAGGACGGTGTGGTGACCACTGTATTATCCGTTGAGCCTAAAGCCCTAAGCCCAGGCTGTCAGCGCAAGTTTGGCACCAGCCGAGGATCTGCTCGCGTGCCAGTGAATACATGCTTCCCAGATGGCGACACACTGACTCCAGATATGGACCTTGGCCAGGATCTAAGGGCAGCTGTCAGCCACCATTCCCCCAGACATATCTCTGCAGATGGGGAAAGAGACAATGAGAAGCCCCTTCCTTACTCCCACCTCAAAGGACCTCATAGAAATGAGGTAGGTGCACAGAAGAAATCTGTGGGCACCAAGCACTGCAAAGCAGTAGGAGTTTATGGAAAACATCCTGGGTATGACAGAGACCTTCCCAGCCAGGGCTTGCAGGGGCACAGTGAGAGAGGATGGATGCCTTCCTGTCAGAGTGTAGATCTTCACTCTGACTACAGAATGGTGGAGAGGATTCTCCATGGCACAACTAGTTCCCAGTACTACCAGAGGGTTGGCATGACCCACAGTGGAGATTTTGGCTATGCTAAGGAACACCTGGTCCAGCTGCAGGACACTCTGGAAATTGAACATCGACACAACATCGGGCAAAGAGTCACACATCTGGCCCAACGGCAGGACACACCACAGGTGAGTGGGGTTGCGTTCATACACGCAAACACACAGATACACACTGTGATAACTGGACATGTGCCATTTTAGAGAGGAAAAACACACATATGCTCATTAACAACAGGTGAGAGAGGTGACACACACACACTCACACACAAACTCACACCCTTCATCTTTTCACAGGTCAGTCGTGAATCCTCTCCAGCACCTTCCAGAAGGAGCTTCTCTCGTCCTGCTCGACCCGCAAATCAACGCCCTCCATCCAGATGGGCCAGTCACACTCCACCCAGGAGGATCTCTGCCCCCTCTGGTCCAATGTCTCAGCCCCCCAGCCCCGCCCCACAGACCAAACAGTCATTCGGTTCCATCTCCCTTCACACAGAGACCATCATCATGTGACCAAAGGGCACACAAACAACACCATCAGCTCAGTCTTCGAGACAGAGATGCGGTGTCACCTTTCACCCCTCCAAACCTATTTACATCATTAACTTTTCTCTCCTCTTCCTCTGTGTGCATCTCCCCCTTTTTTTCTCAGTGGCTCACTCCATTCTTATATCTTTGTAAATCGTCCTAAGATTGTGATATATTATCGTTCCACCTGAACCAACTCATTGTACAGATGGACTGCCCGTCATAACTGCCAGGCTTTGTGATACGTGAAGTTCTTTGACTGAATACTGTAATTCAAGCTCATGACATTTAAGTGCAGAGGATATGCTGATGTAATTCCGGCAGATGAAAGCCTTCCTGTGGCCTGTTAAACGACTGTGCCTAAACCCCTCCATCTCAGTCATTACCCTCTCTTTTTTTATGTGTTTTTTTTTTTGCTTTCATTAGAGTTCTTTTTCTCTTGTTTTAATTTTCTGAGGGCTATGGATGCTTTGCTGTACCATTTTTGCCATAGATTACATTGTGCATTCATTGCGGCCTGGGTAAGCAAGTGTAAAGCATGCCTGACCCTATCTGACAGTCTTATGAAGCATTAGTGTATGTGGTTTAAGACTCTGACATGCGCAGTACCGTTTTTGATGGTCGGCATGGTCGGAATGTTATAGGTATTTTGTGTCTTTAATGAAAATTTTTACTATTGCTTCAGAAAAATGCATCATAAAACTGTCATGTCAGGCTGATGTATATTTATGGGTGCTTTACAAAGGCCTTACGTCACTGCTCAGGATGTGCAGTGTCACTGTGCCATGCATGGCCCCTTTTGGGTGGGCGCATGTCTGTATGTTTGCGTATTTTGTAAACAAGTTTCGATAATGGCCTTGTTTGCCAAAACTGTTGACAAACAATAGACCCTCCCCTCCCCTGACACCCCCCCCCCCCCTTGAGCTCCAATGTACATGCTAAACATACATTGTTTAATAAATAAAAGGCTTTTGAAATGGTGACGTAATGTAGTGAGACAACTGGACAATATGATGACTGTGATGCAATGCTTTTGTCGGTTTTTCCTTTTTTGGAATAATAAAGGCTTCAGTGCTTGACTCGGTGATCTTGTTCAATGATCTGTTGTTGGATCTTCTGACTTTTTTTCTTTATTTGTCTCAATAAATTTGTATTACCTAAAATGTCAAGAAATAAGGAAAGAAAGAAAGAAAGAAAGAAAGAAAGAAGGAGAAAATCAAAGATATGATTAAAACATAAATTATCATTAAAACCCAGGGTTAAGTGTTTGTGTGAAGATAGCAGTGGTAAGGAAACAGAAAGAGAGTCAAACAGCAATTTGAAATTATCGGTTCATTTTGAGAGAATGTTTAACTTTCATAAAGCAAGTATGTTACTATGACACACATTTTCCTAAACACATGGCTTATCACTGACATTAACATAAGCCTATACCCAAAGGAAAATGATCATCTGACATCCTCACTTCTGTTCCCATAGATCTCACCAGTGATGAAAACAACATGTTCAGTCATAACACAGGTGGAAAATATCTTTCTTTCCAGAGTCATTATGTTTTCTCAAAAATATCTATGCTGTAGTTTCTCTGTCGGTCTGTCTGTCTGTCTCTCTCTCTCTCTATATATATATATGTATATATATGCTATATATATGTAGTTGCATACATATATATAGCGTATATAGGCATGAAGTGTTTCATTCTTTTTCCATGTGGTAGACTCACCCTGCAGGGTAATTATGTATACTGGATGATATGCTGTTGTGTCTCTGTGGGGTTGTTGTCTGTGGCGTTCCTCTGTGTTATTGTCTCTGTCTTTAGGCTGCTATCATGTGTCCACGACCAGAGGTTTTCTCCTCATTAAACAGTATTAACAGCCCCACGGGCAACATAGACCCCTGCTGCCTCATCTGTCAATCAAACTGATGCGCACGGTGTAAAAATGACACCTGAAGGCCGACAGTATTAAAGAAGCCCCTCCTCATCCTTCCCTTGCCTGAGACCACTCCTCACCTCCCTGTCACAGTCATTCTACCCCACTCTGAAACACTGCGCCTCCTCCAGAAATAGCAAGCGTGACGTTGTTTTGGTGCCAGAAATCTTAGACACCTGACAGCGGGAGGACATAAATACAGATAAGATGTCCCCTCTCTCTCTCTCTCTCTCTCTCTCTCTCTCTCTCTCTAAATGAGAGGAAAACTAACACAGTAGCACCTCCTGGGGAGGTGCAGAGGAGTATTTTAACGAGGCAGCAGACGCTGCCTCACTGGCCTCCCTCTGGAGTCCCCACTGTAATCATGTACTAATCAGATCATAATGTAAAACTGCAGACCACACTGCAACATGGACTTATAGCCTTTGATTATAATAAACGCATTTTTTTGCAGTGATTATAGGTTAATCAAGAATGCTGTGAGAATTTTCAAGGTCAAATGATTTTATGAGCCAGGTTGGAAATTGAGGAAGGGAGAAGACTCCTCAGATACATGTTTAGATTACCTTTTGTTAGGACTGTGTTGTAAAGCCCGGGTGTTAAAGAGGTTAAGACTGGGTTTATCTTTAAACCTTCATTAGAGATATTCTTCTGGTGTTCAGGGAAAACCCATTGTCTTAAAATATTTCTCACTTGTGATGGAAATCCCAAACTGCCCTAAATACATACAAGTCTGGCATTAATAAATACAAGCCCAGAGTTATTATTATTGCTATATATTATGGAAATCTGTATGTGACCAATCAGCATCAGAGAACAAGATGTCACTGGTACTGTAAATGTGAGCTATCAACAATGAATAACTACACATGAAAGTAACTTGGGTTACTAAGCAACAACTGTTACAGATAATAGATAATGGACATTTACAGTAAGAAATAAATACAAACAGCTGTTAAAATTTCATTTTAGAAGTTTCCAAGCAAGTCACATGGACAGGTCACATCTCTAATTCTAAAAACAGAATGAATCACTGTGAATTGAGTCTAGTAAGCCACTGTGGTGAGTCTATAGCAATATGTTGACATAAGGTTCATATAGTAAAATCTTTGGTACTTTTTGATACTGTGACTGCCAGTAATTTACTACGTGACCTACAGTGTGTGTCATACAGCAGACTGGTCATACTTGGACCAGACAGTTGCACAACATAAGCTCCAGCTCCACTCTCTCTCTTTTCTCTCTGTCTCATGGCTCTCTCTATCCCTTTCTTTCATCGCCCCTCCTCATTTATCAGTCTTTTCCTTAACACACCCTCTGTTGCTAGAGGCTCTTCTTACTCATAAAAACAAATAGCACACCCAGGGACAGAATCTTTGCATCACTTGATATCTCAAAGGAAGGCTGGCTGCACTCCAAATTTGTCCTCTGTATATCTTTCCCAGTCTCTATTCATCTGTTCCTTCTTCTCTACCGATGCAACTATTTATTATCTCTCCCTGCTTCTCACTCCCTCTCTCTGTCTCTTTTTATCTCTCTTTCTCGTTCACATTTACAGTGTAGCACATTGTGTTCTGTTCTGGTTTATTTCTGAGCAGCCAAGCCAAGTGCTCATGGAGCAATAAAGTAAGGACAGCTGGACATGCCGTGTGACATCACTGGAGGGTCTCCGCAGAAACGGTGAATCACTTCATCCTAATCCTGGAGGGTGGAACACTGCTATACACAGCTCTGATATCTGAAGAGATGATAAACATCGCTGCCAGGGGGGCCACATGTAAAACCATGTCAGCCAAAAGTTCACTCTAGGGAGGATGTTAAATCGTAACCTGACACATTCTACGATGTCATAAAGAAAGACGGGTTTTGAAGGGTTGCAGGCATCTTATTGGATGGTTCCACACAGTACTCTTCAATTTGTTGAGGTGCTAGCAATTCTGAAATATTATGGTATACTTAAGATGTAAACAAGCTTTAAATAGTACAGCCTTGGAGCAGATGGAAAATGCAATGAAAATGACAGGCCTGAAATCCTGTTTAATGTACATTACCACTGCACAACATCTGTCGTTAAATATGATTAAAATTTCTAGCGGACGTGACTTTGACTTTAGAAGCTTAAGAGTGAAATAGTTCCAAAGAGGCAGATCACTTCTTTAGCTCCAAGAAAAGATTAAGATTGTTCAAATTTAACCCTATGTTCCAACTCCAGTTCTAAAGGACCTAAGAACTTGTTGTTGTTTGTTTGTTTGTTTTCTTTTGGGGTTGGGTGGGGGGCACCTAGTTCGAATAATCAAAAGTTTCGTTATGAACAGTTGAATCAGGTGAGCCAGTGCATGTGGACAATAGCAAAAATATTCAGTTCTTCACACACTGGATATTTGGAACATTAGTACTTCTCTCTCCTCCCGCCAGCACAAACATTTTCAAGAACAACAACCTTCTTTATCCTTTTAGCACTGACCACTGTCAGCCACCCATTTCCAAAGGGGAGGAATTTGCATTATTTTACAATATGCATGTCACCATCTCTGTCTTGCCCCTTGGTTTGAGATATAACTTAATGAAGCATAGCTTTATTTGAGGATTGATTACATAAGTGTTTATGACAGCTGACATGGGACAGCCATGTCGCACAGCATGACAGCTGCATGATCCATTATACCAACGTTACTCCTGCATTTATGCAACATCGACGTCACTTGTTCCATAGCTCTGGAATAGAATGTCACCTTAAAGTACAGAACACATCAAAATAAAAGTCCCCACCCCCACCCCTGTTATGTTCTTCAATGTAATCGTATTGTGGTATAGAAGGCTGTCAATGATGATATTAGAACTAGAATAGAAAAAACAAGGTTATACTATGAATCTCTGCGTGCATAAAACAGATACCACCACCATCCATCTACAGCCTCCAATGGCAAATCACTGGGGTAGACTGACACAATTCTTGACACATGTAGAGTGACGTGGAAAGCATTTTTCAGAAAGGCTTGTACAAGATCTCAGTGCTCCCTGTGAAAGGAAAGCAGTGTGCCATTTGATATCCATTTGGTGTTCCTGGTTGACTGGATGGATGTGAAGACATTTTGTAGCGTTTAAGTAAGGTAACTGACGGTCAGTTTGAGCCTCAGCTCTGCTGTGACTTGTTATGTAAGTAGCCTTGCAGTACGGTGTAACACTTAAGGTTACAATATTTACACAATACTGGTGATATATATGTATATGAACACATGCATGAATATCTGTGTGTGTGTGCGTGTGTGTGTGTGTGTGATGACACCAGCATGTGACCCTTTTCATTATGTCTTGCATTGTTGACGTGACACCTTTATTACTGTAGTGTAATAAGGGAACTCAGGACCTTAGCTGTAACATAGTCATATGTCCAGTCTGACATGCCTAACTTCTCTAACCTTACTGATAAGAGTGCAAATGCCACCAACACAGTTTTTCCTCAGTGACTCATTATCTTCTTCATCCTTTTACCTCGAGCTCCTCTCTGCCATCTGTTTCTCAAACATGAGGGATTTTTATTCTGTTTTTAAGGGTAAAATGATTCATATTTGAGCCTGCCTAAATACCTCCAAGGACTGTAGTGTGACAACAAACAGTTCATTGATCATAGTACTGTAGTGAACAGTTCAGTAACTATTTCCTCATGACAAACAGTTCATAAACTATACTCTGGTAATTAACAATGATCTAACTATAGCCCTGTAGAAACTATTCAATAAACTAAACTCTATTATGAATAGTTCATTAATGAATAGTTTGCTCGCAATTCTCATGCAAGGAACAGTTTACTATTATCTTAACTATTATCCTGCAATGAGCAGTCTACTCATTATTGCCCTATCATTTGGTCTGTTCACTGAACTCGCATAACAAATTATAAGGGAATGCAGTTTGTTAATGTAAAGAAATGAACAGTGTATTAACTTTTCTACAAAGAGCAGTTCACCAATGCAGCTTTAAACCAAACATTAACTTCTATTAAGAGTCCCATGACGAGTTGCCTTTCCGATGTCCCATAACAGTCTGCTAACAATAGTTATGCTACTAATGGGGCCCTGTGCTAAGCAATGGGGCAGGCGAGGGATTAGTGAGTATTAAACTCTACTTGTGTCCTTGGCAGTCACTAAAACACTGGGCATAACAACATATCAGCAGGTACAGCTGAACGAGGATCCAGTGGGCAGACTGCACGTGTGTCGCTCACGTTGCCATCCCGTCTCCCTCACCCCCACAGACTGAAGGAGAAGACTCCAGTGAATGCCTCACCTAACCCATCCTTGACGGAAATAGACATTCAACATGCACCTCACACTGTGCGTAAGAGGTAGCCAGGGAAGGTGGCGGGGTTGGTTTACTCATGCGTGGATAATTATGAATATGTCATATGAATATGTGCGTTTCCAATCAGTGCGAGGACAAGCAGCTCTACGAAGAAAATTATTCGCATGTTATTTCACAAAAGCCATAGTAATTTGTCAGCGAGCTTAAGGGTTTATCCAAATGTCAAAACATTTACATAGGAGCGCACGTCCCTCTGGAACGTTTACTTTGATGTCAGTCACCTTGTAACGTTCACTGATATACAAAGTCGTTTGCATTCCTCTGGCATTTGATCTTTGACCGCATTTGAAGGGTTAATTATCTATTAATCCACGACTGAAAAAGACAGGTGTGGCAAGGCAGGCCCTACACAAGCTGCCGTATGTTACCACACATGTTGTTGTCAAATACTTCGAGAAGAGGGACTTTATATAACCTTGGGGATTGCCAAGGGAGCCCATCAGCTGACTGGTACACAGGGTACACAGGAACAAACACATGTACAGCACTGACAAAATGGATGCACTCACAGAACAACACATAGTCTACAAGGTGAAACTTATCTGCAAGAAAACAAAAACATCTAAATTGATGTTAATATGTGAAAACGAAAATTTGTTTGTGGGATTAGAAGTAGCAATAGTCTGTCACATGTATGAAAACACACATACACGAATGCGCGCGCACACACACACACACACACACATTTCCATTTAGTTGTTCATTGGACTGTGATACGCCACGTGGCAGCCATGAACGTGCACAGCTCAAGAGAAAGGTCACCGACTCATTGACCTCTCTGACCTTCAGCGTTCTCAGAAACGGGTGGGTCCATGAGAAGATGGGGTATGTAACAGCAGGAGCGGGCAGGGGGTGAGGGGGTGTAAGCGGCATCCAAACAGATCATCCTGAATTTCAGTCATATTTTTTTCAAAATACATTAACACAAAAAATGTCTTGTTGAAACAGGACCCGAGAATCCAAGCTCATTTTTCAAAACATCAGAGGACCAGAACCGCTCCCCAACTGCTAGGGGGGCAAGAGGGGGCAACTAACTGGATTCACAAAAAAGAAGCGGCAGGAAATAGGACTGAATCCAACCAGAATCTCTCTGGAGCTAAATCATCAGACACATTTATGGCCAGCAGAATGCAGGTGCAGTTTGGACAACAACAAGATCTTAGTAGTTACTACTGGAACTATATGCACGCTTTCTGTGCAGGGGAGTGGAGGCTGACACGGGGGGCCACGGATGGCCAGATCTCTCTGCCACCCCACACCACTTCACCCCTCCTTCAGGACAGAGACAGGGAATTATGGACAGGGGGACGACAGGGTGGAATTGGAGCAGATGGATAACTAACAGGGCTGTAACTGGGCTAAGTAGGGCTTTCAATCAAACCAACAGAGATGAAGGGGTCTGAGCTAACCATAGTTTGAAAATCAAAAACAGCTTGCATTGTGACGCTTCAAAGAAAGAAAAACAAAAAAAGAAAGAAAAAGCCTAAGAATTAACCAAAGCTTAAAGCAATCGAGTTAATGTGTGCAATTTGGTGATTTGGCAATCTAAGGACTTTTAAGACAATGGTCTCTGACAGCTTCAATCAGAAAATGAAATGAAGTTGGATAAAAATATTGGAAATGGGTGACTGAGAGAAACTGAGGAGATATACAAAGACATGCAGTCGTTGCCTCTACTTGCAAACAACTTTTCCTGCCAGTGAATACTGTGTGGGTAAACAAGGGCATAGGAGGCCCAAAAACCTCCCCCCTCCTAAAAGCTCTTGCCTTGGAAGACAGGCATTCCAGATGCTTTGGATGTTTCACAGCAGGCAGGTTATCTGAGGTAGCGATGGTATGATTGAACTCTGCTAACTGTCTTCAGCTCAGATATAGGCTAGCATAGGGTACACTGCACCGCTTACATTCTTTCCTGTCACTAAATAACGTAAAAATAAAAAAGCAGAAAAAAGCAAAGACAAAGAGTCTTTTCTGGATGCTAATATGTAATGTTTTATTTATATGGTAAAAATATGTAGTTAGAGTCATAATCATTTCAGATCAAGACTGAGGAACTTTGATGATACAATCCAGTTGATGGCTGTTCAGCCGGTTAAGGTTGGGGAAAATGTTATGGCCAAATAATTGAAAAATCACACTCACACCGATACTGATGTTTAAGGAGAGGGTTAAGATTGGAGGAGATGAGAGAATGATTATGGTTAAAATGACAGTAAATCTCAGTCCCATTTAATCTCTAAAGACCACAATGGATTGATTGCTACCAGTGATCAGTGCCACCTACAGGCTTGGTAGAGATATTTTCATATTTCCACATCATTGCAACATGAAAGGTGAAACAATTCGGATACAGTTGCGCGCATATGCACAGAAGTGTCAACACATAAAAGAAAATATAAGTTAAGCACAGAAACAATGACAACAGGCAATAAGTACAAATATTATATTATTTGAATGAAAATACATTTCCCTTTGCACTTCACCATTTCCAAATGCATGTCGTTGTAAGTTTTGAATAACTGAGGGAAGGATCTGGGTTGGTGATGGTATGTTAGGTTTTGTTTGTCAGTACTTCCTGAATAGTCCCTTTGTGCTGCTTGGCAGTCATGTGCAGTTTGCCTGTCTGGCTAGCGCTGTGTGTATTTGTGTGTAAGGAGACAGTGAAGAATAAAGAGGCTTCGCAGGGGTGTGAATCTGACACCTCTGGTGTGTGCGAGTCTCGAGGAGAAAATGACCGCTGCCGACAGCTGTCCTCCACATACAGATTATCACATGATCAGTCCAGACACTGACACACTGGGCAACAAGAGCAAATGCCCAACAGACACCATCATCATTACCTCAGTCTCAACTAATACACAGCCCACTCCTGTTCTACCCTTCTCTCTCTCACACACACAGCACCACAGAACCAAGTCAAAATCTGAGATTCATTCGTTCTCCTGTTTTTTTATGCACAGTGTGTCAAACTTGACACCTCTCATACCTTCTCTACCTTCTTTTCTCCCCCTAACAAGTGCACACACACACACACACACATACACACACAGAACAGTAATTTCTACAAACACAGCAGTTATTTCTTTTATGCGCAAATCAGATCAAAGTTTTACCACGTGAAATATCAGGGAGACATGCTGAACTAGGCCCACTGTCATGAACTTATTCATGATTTTATAGCTTCAGTTCTCTGAAAAACAATTTTTGGTGAAAGTATTTCGAAAGCAAGGAGTCCTTGTGATATGATCCCAGGAAGTGACAGATACATACCTCTAGGCGCCATGGTTACAGCAGAGCGGCATCTGGTAGTTATAAATGTGCCTAAGGATGCCGTCAGGACCCTGGAGTGTCGTTTCAAGATTATTAATGACCCTATTGGCACAATTATTACAGTAGAAGCTTATGGGGTCACGCAGGCCCCTGAATGTCTCTGGCTGTCATATCAAAGGGATAGAGTGTCTATTTTTACCCTTTAAAACACTCACACACACACACACACACACACACACACAGAAAGACAGATAAATACTGTTCTCCTGTAACAGAGAAAAGAATTCAAAATTAGCAATCATATAGATGTATTTAAAAATGTGATGTACTATGTGGAATTAAAAAGAAGCCCTGAGTCAATGCACCAAATCCTTAATAGCTCAACGTGTCTGGCGCAAAAAAAAAAAAAACAGTGAAGTCCAGTTTGGGCATCCAGACGGATCCAGTAGAGACGCTAGGTTGCGGATGGTGCGGTACTAGTTATTTTAGGAGGAATACAGTACCAAGGAAGGTTTGTCATTCCAAGCTTCTCATCTTGTGGGTAGGAGGTGAGGGAGAGAGAGAGAGAGAAAGAGCAAGAGAGAGAGAGATTATATGTGTATGTGTGCGTGTGTTGAGAAGGGTGACCACAGGACATCTGGGGTGGGCTGGGAATGGGGGTGAATGAGTTTATATGGTGCTGTAGGGCATCTGTTTTTGGGATGATGTGCGTGCAGACATATCTCTGCCTGACCCTTTCTGTCAGCTCTCCTGCATTACTGAGATGGACGGATACAGACTTACAGAAGTGTACGATTCTGTGACAGTGTATAAACTGAATAAGCTTTAATTTTCTACCCAGGGGCCTGAATCTCTCTTTCTCTCCATCATACACACAGAGACGCATAAACACTTTTACTTCATCTCTGGTTAATGTTGAGCTTGTATTAATGACAACTCAATTCTAAATCCAACCACAAGCTGCTGTAGCATTTACTCAATGGTAATCATTCGTATGTCGGTGTGTTTGGGAATAATTATTCAGTTGTACCAACATTCATCATTTTTCATGAAACTGGGATGATTTAGAACAACCTAGCTTTTTCTCATTAGTTTAGCATCCCACACATGTACAGTAATCTCAGTGTGATGGTAATTAGTGACAGAATAAAAATATATGTTCAGTTTTGTGAAACTGAGGAGGTGCTGATGCAAGGGTGTGTCATACTGAAGTCTCCTGTGATACATTACAAAGTGCAGTTAAGATATTGAACTGAATATTAAAAAAGCAGAACAACAACAACAAAAAAAAAAACCCTGACTAGAGTCCGGTATCACAACCCAGAGACAGTCGTCATGTGGAAAAAGGACCTTTTACGGTGGTCCAGCCACCAAATCCCAGCATACAACAGAAGAAAGGATAAACTTTGCTATCTTATGAAAGATTTACAGAGAAAAGATGTAATATGGTAGGTAATAACCTGAAAGAGGTCCTTTGTTGGTTTAATGTTTTGCTTGTGAAATTACGCATGCTTTTTCTTACCATCTCATATCTCTCGATTCCTCTCTGGGCTTTCTGGTCCACAAAGGATCCCTGAATAAGCTCCACCCAACACAACAGTTAACCAATCAGTGATAAGCAACCACACACATGCCAATTAGAGAAAGTCAGGACGGCAGCAGTTATACTGGTTTTTGCTGGTTTTGAATTTTTGACATGGACAAATACAAGTGGGCATTTTGATTTGGGACAAATGAAAGACAAACACTTTATTTTCTTTTGACAAATAGTGTAACAAAACAACACATCAAAAAAAAAAAAAAACCCACAAAAAGTTAATGTAGTCAATTCTTACCTTATAAGTCAAGAAATCTGAATAATGAGCATCAAAACAAAAAGGTTTAAAACCATTAGCTTATACCAAAAAAGCTTCAAAACTTCAAATTAGACATCAACAAATCATAGCTGTGCCCTCACACTACTCAGCCTTTGAGATATAACGCTGCAACTACAAATCACATCCCAAATGATACTCCGATTCCCAGAGATCTGTGTTTCAGTCAGAAACTGTTTTAAACCTTCAGTTACAGAAACACATGCACAAATTAGGAAAGAGACAAGAAACATCAAGATGAAACAGAATTTCACACTTATCGAATGACATTATATACACACACACACACGTACACACACACACACTCAAAGAGTTAAGCATTATGATTTAAAGCTTAATGTTGCTAACCATCTAAGTTATGAAATGTCAGACGGCTGTTAAGATGAAAGAGCCGGGGGGGGGGGGCGTGAGAGTGAGGGAAAAGAAAGAAAAACAGAGAGAAAAAAATGTGAGACAGAGGAAAGAGCAAGAGAGGCTACTAATACATTTAAAAGATCAGTCTCAACCCTGACCTATCATACTTTCATTTCTTTCCATTACAAATTTTTTTGTTTAATTTTTTGCTTTTCAGGGGCTGTTTAAAAGGACCCAAGAGTCGGTAACTGCACAGAAAGTAGACAATCATGGGTAACCTGGCAACAGTCAGACCTCGGTTACAGTACACTGACCGTCGGGGCTCCGAGAGCAAACACTGCTCGCGCCACTAGAGGACCCGCCACCAGGGGGCAGTCTATCTGGTTGCTGCAGTCTGTGTCTATTTCCAGAACTCTCTGCCCAGCCTCCTCCCCTTTCAGCACCTCTCTGCTGCTGCTCCTCATCCTCCTCCTCCTCAGAGCTGTAAGACCCTGACTCGTACCCTGAGGCCTCTGGAGCTGCTCCGTCATCTTCGTCATCTGCATCCTCACCCTCCTCCTCCTCCTCCTCTCCGGGGCTGATGTTCAGCTGGTCCAGGGCATGGACCAGAGAGGGAGGGGAGGGGGAGTCGGGACTCGAAGGGTGACCCCCCAGGACAGTGTGCGGTCTGACTGGGGGTGCTGCAAACAGACCCTGGGACCTCCCTCCGCTGGCTCCGGAGTCCGCCCCATCCGCCGAACTCTCTCGTTCCATGACGCTGCCTCCGTCCAAGTCCCCATCCTCAACGGCCGCCACAGGCATGTTCCCAGGCTCAGGGTCCAATCTCAGCCCGGCCACGCCTTTCTTAGGAATGTCCACCACATCTCTCTTCATCCTACGCCGCCGTCCGTGCTCGTTCCTCCGGTACTGCACCATGTTCTCCAGGTCTGCCACGTAGAGGAACCCGGCGATAAGCATCTCTGTGCTCTTCTTGCCCTTGGCCAAAGCGTCCTCCAGCTCTCTACTCGTCCTCTCATCGTACTGCCACCAACCGTTCCGCCCCTCGTAATACCAAGCATAGTCGCCTGCCCCCGTGCCTCGCACGCCGCTGGCGGAGGCCTTGAGCTCCTCCGGCGACAGGAGCGTGGGTCGCTCCAGAAAGTCCTCGGGAACCTCTTGTCTGCACAGGGCACATCGTTTACTGTGCCAGGAGGCACCCTTCACACAGAGGAAGCAGAAAACGTGCCGACAAGGAAGTCGCACTGGGTGTATGCAGCTCTGTAGGCAGATGGCGCATTCCAAGATGGGAAGGGCAGGGGAAGACGAAGGGGAGGAGCTTCCGCTTCCGCCGCTGCCCGTCACTGAGTCTCCGCCCACCTTTTTGCCAGAGGCCAGTGCGTCCACGGAGTGGTCTACTTCGCTACAGCTTGCCATGCTGGAGGGGTACACATGTGTGAGAGGTGAATTTCAATACAGTGAGAACCGAATACACATACACGCAGAAACACACACAAAGGCTTATAGATAAATGAAACAATGAGAACCTTGTTGTCACATAGATGCATGGATTTTGCCCAGTGCGTTATCAGAGTCATGGGCACACAGTAGCTGCTTTAGTCCATGGGTTGTTGTCTATGACAACCAAGTTGACAAAAACAACTTTTAATGTTGTTTATTTCCATCCTCTCCCTCTCTCCAGCTTAAGTGAAAATGTTCATGTTTGCTTGTGAAAAGTAGGAATCTGACCACATCCAAAACATTGAGTTGGCTTCGTTCTCAAAGCAATAAGGCCACAAGTTATACAAAGTCAAATCATACATGAGTATGTATAGTATTCATTCATATTTTAGCTTTCAAGAATTTTTAATTAACGATCTAAACAGTATGCCAAGGGGCATTTGAGAGGCAAATGTGGCAAAAGTAACTACACTGCAGTTTTATTTTATTTCTAGTAGTGATTTTATTGGAGTTGAATCGATTGTCTTTATGATCATTAATTTTACAGAACACAACAAAGGATGTGCTTAGCTACTAAATGCCATAGCAGACAAAGCCTAACGTTACAAACAGGCTGGCCGAGTTAGCTGTTTAAGTTTGAAGGCTAGCACACCTACTAAGCAACCTAGCTACATTACTCTTCGTAAAAAAAACTCATATACGCATTAAACCCATGGGATGTGGATAACACACTAGCAAACGAATAATGTACTTATTGCTTAATGAGTGGTAAATGCCTACAAAGACGACAGCGAAGTAGCTCAACATCAGTGTAGTTGTTAACTGGGCTGAGTTGTTAGCAAGGATAGCTAAAAAGGCCTTTAACAATACAGTTCCGCTTCAGACACACCCCTGCTTAAAGCACACAGATCTCATAATGTACAGTTTAGACAGGCCTTATAACCGGAGTGCATCGCATCTGTACAAAATTTGGGTTTCGAATCATTAAACTACATTTCATAAAATGAATGTTACGAGGCTGTTAGCTCGCCAACAGGCAGCCAACATTATGACGCGGTAGATAGTCAGCTACATCGTAATGTAACTTGGCAAGCTACAAATTTAACACATTCAGATGTACTTGTTATTTAAGAGCTCACCTGTTTTAGTCTGAGTTTCACCCTCTCAGCGAAGATCGGATTTACTCATCTGCAACTGATCCGCTGAACAATCGATCATTTTCTTTGACAAACAAAGGATTTAGCTCAGAAAATATTCAGCTGTGAGCCGGTCGAACCAATGTTTTCACTGATCCACAACAAAAAAACTGCTTGGTGAGTCAGGTAGAGTCGAAAATGCGCAACATAAGCGCAGAGCGTTGGGTGTATTACCAACGCAACAGACGCGCGCGAACATGATTTGTGAATCATTCATTTTCACAAAGTAGTCAGACATAATGACGTCTCTGAACGTGTTGGTGTTTTGCAGATCATATTTTCGTAGCGGTCAGTCAGTCGCTGAAGTGAATCGGATAAAGATGGCAAATCATTTCCACCAATAATCCACCTAAGACACCACACTAAGATATTTTCCAGCATTTTAAAGAAATAGGGTAATTGTTTTTGTAAATGAACTGTCTGACTAGCGTAGGTATAGCATCACGGGGAATGATGATTGCGCGTACGTGTAGCTTAAATAACCGTCCACCTGAAAAGTACAATTTACATTTTTCTTCTTCTTCTTCTTAATAATAATAATAATAATAATAATAATAATCATCTGTGACTACATTGTTGGCATCTGCGCATCAGTAAATCCTTATTATTTCCTTGGCAAAGAGAAGTGAGTCTGATGAACTGGGGAATTACAAGAGAATGGAGTTCAACAGAGTTCATAAAACAAGGGCTACATGATACTCAAAAGCCAATGCCAGGCAGGCTTTCTGTAAAGAGAAGACTGGTATGTATTAAGTGTTTACTACGTACAACCATCTAAAACCAGATCAGGCCACTTACCCTCTTTTGCCTCTAGAATAGCCTGAATTCTTCATGGCATGGACCCCACAAACTTTCTGAAATGGTCCATAGGGTTGCTGTCAAACACTGCAGGTTGTTGCTACAGTGCTTTCATGTTGCAAGTAGCCTTTTCCATCTATACCAAAGACACTTTAAGGGTCGAGGTTCAGGACCCTCACCGAGGGTCTAAACTCAAGTGAACTCACTGGTACCATACTCAAGTAAACTCACTGTCATGTTCTTGGAACCACTGAAAGACAATAGGTAGTTTGGGACATGGATCATCATGAATGTCTGTCTAATAAACTGGCCACTTAATGTTTGTGTAGTCCTCTAAAAAGTAAGACTTTATCAGATCTTAAGAGGTAAAAATCAAATCCATTCAGTTTTACTTGATATGCATGTTGGTTCCATGACTTTAATAGCCTCCTGACATGACCAGAAAATGGGACATTTTCCAGACATGCTGGACAGGTTTCGTCCACAATCAGACATGGAGCATACAAAGAGGAGGAATGCATGCAAGGTCATCATTACCATAAAAATAATCAAATTATTGTTTGACTGATCTAAGACTACACCTGTGTCATTTTAGTCTGCCCTCAACCTTTATTGGTATGATGCTTGAAAGGTTTCTTGAAAAGAGTACACAGTTAAAATGAATGTCAATGTGTCAAATTCTTTGACTTTCTCAATTACAATGCAGTTGCCTGTAAACGACATGGGTGCATCAATTTGACCTTACAGGGGTAGTCTACAGCTGACGGGAGAGGCTGCTATTTCTATTCCTTAGTGAGATCTGATTTTGCCTTGTCAAGTTGGGGATCAGGATAAAGGGCATTTGACTGAAATGTAAAGGAAAAATGCTGTAAGCAGAGGAGGTAATTGTTTATGATCGTGAGTTTTCAGTCAGTTTGAAAAATACTTGAAGATACAAAAAGACTATATGTTGGCAGTCACTACAAAAACAAATAAAATCATCATTTACTGTAATGCCAATGTCAGACACATATAACCAATAGCATGTGTCTCCAAAGCAATAGCTGTCATAACATTGTAAAGTGACAGATAAACTTTAGAAAAACTTTAGCAAAGTGCTTTAGCAAGCTACGTTTACAAAGTAAACTTCCTTTCAACACCCAACAGTAACAGGGAGGATTTGTGAACAGTGCCTCTACAGGAGAGAGGAAGCATTAATTCCAAGCAAAGCGTTTCTCAAATTCAGCTCTTATTCATTCTATGTCTGGCTCCTCATTGCTCTGTGGAAAGAGTGTAAACAAGGGTTGAGTATCTCTTTTTTTTGCCAAGTTAAAAATAACAAATCAATTTTAAAAGACATTTATGTTATGAAGTGTGACATATTTGAATAGAGCTCAGTCAGTTTTAACAGTAGAATTTTACATGTTTGCCTGGAAATTTCACACCAGCACCGCAATGTAATATTGTATTCACCTGGACACTTTGTCTTCTGAACAATACAGTTTCTTGTTTCTATAGGGATAATGCATAGGTTTTCGCCAAGGGGCACAGTCTGGAGAAGTTCTCTTTTGCGAGTCTTCTCACCCCGTCTGAATCCACATGTCTTTCCTCTGTGAGAGCAGGGGCTCCATTCCCCCCACTCTCCAACTTCACAGTGAGCTGAGAGAGAGAGAGAGAGTGAGAGAGAGGGCGATGCAGGAAAGAATGGTAGAGCATGGAAGAATATCAAAAGGGAGAGCAAGAACAGAGAGAATTGTTGTTTGAAATTTTCATTTTGGATGGTTTCATTTGCCTTGGCTTTGGGTTGTAAGGTAAACACAATACCAGGATAAACTAACATGCCATGTGTGAGTAGGTGGGGAAGGAAACTCGCCCTTACCTGAGGGAATGCACTCCTTATGCTTCTCATCAGGCTCAAAACCCTCTGGGCAGGAGAGAAGACATTGTCCTTTCAGCTGGTACAGACCTGTCTTACACCTCAGACAGGAGTTAGCACTCACACACACTGCACAACCTACACTGCACTCTGCCTTCCACATCATGTAGAGAGAGAGAGAGAGAGAGACAGAGAGAGAGAGGTAAACTGATGAACTGTTTACCTGACTGATAAAATTCAGCAGCCAGAATAATGAGAACTGGTCAATAAAAGATGATGTTAATATGATCTCACCTCTGCACTCTCTAAGAGAGTGATCAGGATAAAACAGATCTGGACAGTGTTCCATGCATCTACCCCAAAGCAGGAACAGGCCAGTACGACAGCGTGTACAAAACCCCTTACTGAAACAGGACACACACTCCTCACTGCATCCTGTAGACAAAACCAGGGAGAGGAAAGATGTGCTCTTGTTTTCACTATAAACATGGCTTTCCTGTTATGCCTCCGTAGTAATATTGCCATTGCTAGTCGTGAAAATAAAGCATCTTCAACTGAATCACATGGAACGGAACTCTGTGTGAGTGTGTATATGTGTGTGAGAGAGAGAGAGACAATGAGGGGGGGCAGACAGAGAGGGATAGAAAGAGACAGAGATGTGCAATTGCAAATATATAAGAAAGAAAGAAAGAAAGAAAGAGGCACAGTCAGAAAAAGGAAAAAAATGAACGAAGCTAGAGTGAAATAGAGAAATCAAGGACACAGAGTAAATCCTTATCAAGTACCCACTGTAGATGTGCTAGTGTGAAATCATTTACACATTAAGTTTGAAATGAGACAGTATGATTTTACTGTCTCTCTCTCTCTCTCTCTCTGAATAATTTGAACATTGTTCAGATTGGCTAAGTGACCACAGTCTATTAATCTGACTAAGGGCATGTGCAGCACTAGTTACCAAACAGAGATTAACTTTCAGTTAAACCATCACAAATTCCAAACAACCAGCCAACCAAGCATGTTTTCAAAATTGTATGGTAGGAGCCCACATTTAAAAAATTGCTTCCATACCCCCTCCCTTCTTTTTTCCTTTTTTTTTTTTTTTTGAAACAATCGATAAGAGCTTCTCAACTAACTGCCCTCAGCAGACAGATACTGCCAGGTTTTCACACTCCCTTTCACTGGAAGTCATGTGTGATGGCAATGTGGCCAGTTTATTACACAAATTGTTCAATTACCGTGACAGAGGACCAGGGGACAGAGTTGAGTAATCAAATTCCTTGCCTGTTAACACATCTGCTACAACACTATATCAATGATATAATCATCAGATCCTGTTGTACTGTTGTCGGGTCTTTTAGTTAGCTCCATTATTATCAGTACTTTGGCAGTATAGCACTTTAAAATGGACTGCACTGGATGGTGGTACTTACTAATGCACCGGTTCACGTGTGGGGAGCGGTTTCCATAGTGACCGCGCGGACAGTAGGGCAGACAGACCCCGTGTTCGCTGATACCGCTCAACTCCAGGTGAAAAAAAAGACGAGGTTTACAGGACAGGCAGCCGTTAAATTCAGAACACGTCAAACAGCCGACGTGACACGACCTGTCCACCATGGACCCTAAACACAGGAGATACACGGGCAAGCGGAGTCACAGCTGTGTGTGTGATAAAAGCAACACTGGATTAATTAGTTCCTCTACTTTTTGAAGATGGGTCTCTCTTGCACTCCAAAAGTAGCCTAGGCCTCGTGCATGAGCGCGTCTTCGTGAGTGAATATAGGATTTGTAGACAGGAGATGTGAAGTAAATTTGGGTCTCTTGGTGAGTGAAATTCTACTGGTCATGTAATACAGATTTCCTTAAAAAATTATTTTACTGTCTACACAAGCAGTCCATCTTCCATCTTTGTTTGTAAGATTTTATTGAAGCCAAAACACTGTCAAGCCGCATAATTCTTTGGATTACAAATCCATGCTCCTTGACGGTGATTTGCTTTGCTATGACTATGCAGTTACAACCTTTCCCACATTAGTACCCTTTAAAATGAAAAGAGACATATGAAGATGTACGCTAATTTCGTCTCAGTAGCCTACCGCATTTCCCAAAGCAATGATTTTTGACATAGCCTACTTACTTTTTAGACGCGTGAGATACTGATGTCCGGTAATTGATCCAAACAGATAAAACATCGAAATAAACAATGGTCGCAATTGCATCGTTCTGAAGGTGTTTTCACACTAACGGGGTCATCTTCATCCGTGCGGAGTTTATTTTGCTATTTTGCAAACGACGCCACCTTCATATCAAATAGCGTGAGTGGATGTGTGTGCCCGAAGGCACGACCGACCTCTAGATTTCCACATAACAAGGGACTGATCTCATCTTTTACTTGGAGAGAAATGCGCTGAAATAAACCATGAGATCAATGTCTGCCGTCTGGAATTATTACCTACGACTGTGAGATATCTCAATTAAATGACGCATAGCTCAGTCAGTCTTTCAACAGGTGGGACGAATTCGATTTGAGTGCTCCAGCACTTGCTCCACCACGAAGATGCTAGAGCGGACAACTGTATAAGCAGTTTCAGCGTACGTTTGCGTCAAACGTGATGGGAGCGCGCTCTCTCTCTCTCTCTTTCTCTCTCTCTCTCTTTCGCACACACACGCACGCACACACTTACTCAAGAACATGTAGGTGTGCACATCCACATTCAAAGAGAAAGAAAGATAAATACCTGCAAATTAATATAATAATATAAATTCCACGTTAAACTGACATTAAAATCCATTGCAGCAACTGAAGAAACATTCAGATACAAGGCATTAGAGCATCTTGTTGCATCAAACTCCCTTGGATCTAAAAGGGTTCCTGTTTTTTCTGTGCTAATGTAATTCTAGTTTGGTCTTTTAAAAGGAGAAACTTGCTCTGAACCTGAAAACTGAAACAATTTCATTTCTATATCTAACTCATTCTCACAGTCTAAACCTCTATCAACCCCAATATTTTAGTCCAAACTATCCTCAGAACAACTTTAGAGACCAGTTGTTTCATTTGATCTCTTACTTCAGCTGAGTAACTCCCTCCTTCCTCCTATCTCCTTCCCACACCATCTTATCTGCCAGTTTCAAAGAGAGAACAGTTTCCACATGCAATGGTAGTATTACCTCAGCTGGCTTCCCAGCCTTCTACCATGAAAAGCAGACTGCCGGGGGCAGTGTTGTGTGTCTGGCATGCTATCTCCCATACTGGAACACTACGGCCAGAGAGAGTAGACATATCATACTCTGTATTGCTGATGTGAGATTAATAACAGTCTGTGATTGATAGATTAATGCTTAAATTTCAAAAGGGGTTTGGGAAAATGTAGTCTAAATGAAATTCTCCTGTTGTGTGGAATAGAGCTTTTTTTGTCAAACTGATTTCTCTATCAGCTGATGTCTACCTGTATTTTGATATGGATGGGAGACTTTTAGTCAAAGTCAGGAAATGTGGCTGAAATGAAAGTTAAGACATAATATAGAATCGTTTTTGTATTAGCAAAGTCTTACATAAACAGACAATAAACAGATAGTAACTGAAAAATAAACAAGGTTTCATGCTTTTTGCATTGTGTGCATAGTAGAGGACTTTTACTTGACTCTTTGGCAGAGAGGGTCTCTAACTGAATTCATCAGTGACTCTCAAGACATATGCAGTTTATCAGATAAAAGCCAAAAGTCCACTTCCTTGTCCATTTAAAAAAAAAAAAAAGATTTATACCTTCAACTGGAAAAACTTAGTAAAGCTTTATTTCAGATAGAATCCCTGAGGTAAACCTCATCTCACACTTTTAAAGGGACATAAAAAGGGTCTTAGAGTAGTTGAGAAGATTTGTGGTCCCTCGGTAAAAGCCCATGTGTTTGTGTTTTGAACGAAGAACGTGGTTTGGCCTCACTGCTCATGCTCAGGCTAATGTATTTAGAATGTCTGCTTTTTGGGCAAGTGATGCTTGGAGAAACCACCTCACAAGCTGATTTATTTGTTGAAGATTTAACTCAGTAGGCCAGCCAGGCCGAACAAAAGGACATCTGGCTCTAAACTCAAAGCAGGTGCTCTTCTCTACTGTTCTTCTTTCTCACTATCTCTCTGTTTGCCTCTCTTGCTCTCCCTCTCTCCCTTTCTCTCTCTCCATTTTTTTCCATGGTCTCATCCCAATCCGCTTCTCAAAATATTTTTACAGCTCTGCATTGGAAGGACTTCATTCGTTTGTACATAAATGAAAAAGGTCTGTGTGCTGCTGGGTTGTTTTAGCAGTAATGTGGTTTGATTATGAGGTCTACTTTGTTTTCAGCCTCAAATTACTGTTGGACTGAATTCCTACTTCCTGTTCTCAACCTTCTTAAATCCTTAAAAATGGTGATGGTGAATTCATGGTGTACACACTGTTAATGAATGCTTCATGTATCCATTATACCTGTACTACAAAATTCTACAGTTAGATTAGCATAAGGCTAACTGAGCTATTAGGTATTTATCTCCAGGCTGAATCCTCCTAAAAAGTTGCCCCCAGTGGTGGTCACAATGAATCAGCGAATGAGAAGGATGAGCTTAAACACTCAAATACAGGTGATTGGTCTTCCATTTTTGCCCTGACCAGTGAAAACAGGTCATTGCTATCACTTTCACAACACAATGGAAAGCAGGGGTGGAGATATGTGAGAAATGACTAGTAAACCTCCTTTATCTTAATGACCAATGGAAAATGGGAAGACACCTGTAGACTTTTCCTATCTTTGTGTGCAAGACGGAGGTGATGCAGGAGTGCTAAAATGACACACACCACTCCTCCTGAGGGAGGTTCCCTTCTTTGCTGCCAGAGTTCTATTTGACATGGTAATGGTATAAAGTGGGAAACCCATAGGTCTGAATGTTAGAGGGTAAAAGATAATTAACCTGCTCCTCCCACCCCGTGCTGCTATGAACATAAACAAACTGTCCATCATAATTTCACCAGGAGGCAGAGAGAGCAGAAGGAAGGGAGGCATGGTATTCTTAAATGTACTGATGTTTCAGATCCAATATTTTCCTCCAATGGAGTACAGCCACGCCTGACTCAGCCAATCAATGTGCTGAAGAAGCTGAAACAGGAAAAAGGTGTTGGTCACAAAGTAATGCTACAGATCCAACATGCTGGTATATTATGTTTTAAAATAAAATATGCTGTTTTAAAACTGCTGCGATGACAAGAGGCCAGTTGTGAAATTATTTAAGACACTTTTAGAGCTTTATTGCTGACGTTAATGTCCTCAAAAACCTATTCCTACATGTTAAAATATGCATTTTTTTTAACACAAATGCCATATCCTTAGTCCTGCATAAAGAGTACAACAAAGTCAGCAAACTTCAAACTTTGTTGATAAATCTCATGACCATCACAAGAATACCAAATGCCATATAGCAGTTATAACAAAGATTTGTGAGGAAAAAAGAAAATAGATATCCAACCAAGGAGGAGAAAATGAGGAAGGATAAGACACACATAGTCATCATGGCAAAATAACTGCAAGCATGTTTAAATCCAGAAAGCAATAGGCCTATAGAGTTATAGAAAACCACAAAGCAGCATTTTGCGTGATTTCTCAGTTAAGTCAGATAACGTGGACATAAAGTCAAATTTATGGCTAAGTTTTTTGGCAAACCGTAAAATCATACTTTGTGCAATTCCCTCTTAAAAAGATGAGTCCTTTCTAAGGTAGAGGAATGCAGATATTCGGAGGAAAATGTTTGGGGCCTGATGCTAGAACACAATGCATGCTAATGGTTCTGCAGGGAAATGTGACCGAGACCAGATTTTAGCTTTTGAATATCAGGATGTATCGCGACCTAATCAGCAAGATCTTTAGCCATGGTGTAAACGCTGTAATCCTATTATTTTGTGTAACTGCAGAAATGTGATTAATCAGTGTAAACCGCTTACTAGATCATCACAACGAAATGTAAAAACTCGACAGTAGTGCTAAGAATCTAAGCCAACTGGTCTTTCCAGTTGTTTCACACCAGAGCGCCTTTTCCGGGCATTTCAAATACAATTAACCTCCAATGATGAAGCAGTTTTCGTTCAAATGAAAGCAAAACCAGAAATACTGATAATGTAATCAGCTGGATTTGATTAATTAACCATTTGATTCGTAATACGTGCGTCGGAGGTCATTAGATATTTCGAAAATGCGAGTAATGTAACTTTTCACTGATATATGAATATGTCTGTCATGACTGACACAGTGCTTCCGTGACGAACGTAAGGATACGGAATTTCTTTTCATCCCCTAGTTGGATTTTCGCTTTAAATTTACGGATTTAAAAAAAATGCTGAGTAAGCAAACTGATACTGCTGTATATTGTCGCCGTGCATCATCTAGTTCCCGGGGCGTAGTTACTCGGCGTAGCTAACGGAATGAGCTACCAAGCACAGTCATTAGTGACTACAATTGCACGTTTTTCGCTTGATCTTCAATGTCGCTTGATTTTGTGTGTCTGTTAAAGAACATTTATATTTCAGAAACTGAATTAATGATGAATTTAAATCGGAGCTCAACAGCCATTGCTTTCAAGCGAAGCACTGTGTAGTCAATAGGTTTGTGGACACGCTAGCTTGCTTGCCCAAAAGCGGATAATTCGGTATAATAGTGAAATATAAATGACAGAGCAATTAACAGCAGAATACAAGAGGAAATTTGACATTATATTATATGGTGTGGGTATATTGGGAATAGGGGCTTGACTGAAGAGCATGTTAACCAGGATGGCCGAGTGGTTAAGGCGTTGGACTTAAGATCCAATGGACATATGTCCGCGTGGGTTCGAACCCCACTCCTGGTAAAGCGATTTCTTTTAGGCACATGTGTGCCTGCCATTTCAGAACGGCGTCAAAACGATATATACGCATTAACACGGTAATATGAAACAGAAATGTCACAGAAAGTAAGTAAAAATTATAATTAAAAGGGGCAACACCGATTCTGTGCATCCAAATGCCTCTTTTAAGAAATTATGTGCTATCCAAAATTTATGATCGGATAAACTCCATGTTGATCACAAAGGGACATGAGACGTAAAATTACTGTAAACACTTGCCACAAATATGTCCTTCGAAAGACTATTGTGAATGAAACTGATATTGAAAGAGGGTGTTAACTGGACGTACACATATCGCCTCCTGCTGGCTATCAAGAAGAATTACATTTCATTATAGTTTATAGCTGATCATGCTGCAGCCTAAGTCTCTTTGTATGTTTGTATGTACATTTACCGTGGAATGTTCACAATTTGGCTTAGTCTTTATGTGGAAAATCGTCTCCATGATATATAACGAGCAAGTTTTCAACATAACTTGTATACTCTGAGCACTGGCCCACATCAACTAAAGGCAGCTTTGCACTACATCAAGCCTATCTAAATTTGCCCAGTTCTACCTCTTCACCAATAACGATCTTCAGAGGCTTTAAGGATACTGCTGAAAGACTTTGTGGTATTATGTACAATGTAATATTTGAAAATAAAGGACTTCAAATGTGTCTGTCTCACACATAGTCCCTACTGCGTGAAAGTGGACATGGGGCCTCCTATTCTTTCCTTCTCTATGCATTTATTTTCATGTAAATGTCTACTTTCTGTACCTCTAATCACAAATCAGGAAGAATAAATGGTTGCAGATTAAGAGGTTTATGCCACCTGTGCAAGCACTCATGTTTTTGTGCAATTATGCTACCTTGCCAGAGACATTGTTTAACTGTGTTTCTCAAGACAGACTTTGTCGGAAATCATTCCGTTCAGGCACCAACTTTAACTGTGGAATCATTCTGTTCGATTCAAAGGTACCAACTTTAACTGTGAAATTATTCTCTTCGATTCAAAGGTACCAACTGAAACTGACTGAGAAGTGTGCGTGCCGTTTGAAACGTTGCTCATAGTTGCTTTTGCGTAAACTTTGCGTAAACAGTTAACTGATAAATAACAAATTTGATAACACAGCTGTGTCCTTGCAAGCATATCAAACGTATCCCTGATCATTGAATTAACGATTGTGAAACTGACTGTCTTTAATACAGGCATGCTGTCTGTTGGAAGGACAAAACTCACGATTTTTAACCAACCAGTTTAAGAATGGTGAAGAGTATAATGCATTCCACAGGAGGACGCTTCGGCCATACAACTTTCCTCTCACAATGCTCCAGCGCTCACCGTCACGTGACTGCGCTCGCGCCATGTTTCCACTTGAGTATTCGAAGTTTTAGTAGGCGGCGCATGGATAAGGTAGCAACAGGAACAAAGTTCGGGACACACTATCGTCTTTAACAGTTCTGTGCCATTCGTTGAAGAAACCAAAATACACAATAGGCTGTACCATTTTAGATTATGCCAGTAGTACAAAATAGATCTCCACCACCGACTGAGAGCTCTTTTACGTCTATGTAAATGTAAACTGTATTCCCTCGACACTTTTGGGGACGCGTAAAGCTGTGGTGGCAAGGGAAGCTGTATTTCAAGTTGGAAAGTTTTATGCGGTCATTGGATCCGAGGATGCTTTAAATTACACGTTAGAATTCCTCCAGTTGGGAAATCACACTTTAAACTGGTAAATGCGGGTGATATTCGCAAACCTTTGGCAGAACCCCTTTCTGATGAGTCCACGCGTCCTGTTTCTGGACTGACAGCGAAGGTGAGTTGTTTGTTATTGTTAGATGTTTACAATGTAACTCTTTTTTTAAAGGTAAAAAACAAAAGAAAAAGTTATTTTTTCTTACCACTGACCTCATACAGAATATTCACAGTTTGCACGTATTGCCTAAGCCATGCTTACCGCTGATACAAAAAAGTGCAAGACGGAACTCTTTATATGTGTAGCCCACAGCTGGCCCGCAGTCCTCTTAGTTTTAAACGGTTTTCTGCTGTTTAAATGCCTTGAGTGTCATTTATGTAGCGACACTGTTGTCATTTATCCAGTCGGATAAAAAAAAAAAACACTGCGAAATAGTGCAGAAAACTTCAAAAAGTACAGAGCATTGACAGAACTGGTTAAGTGTGGAGCCGGAGTACAGTAACTTGATGTTAATATGCGTGCCACAATCAGGTCATGAAGCAGGCTTTTAGCCACCAAATCTTAGATTCAAAGACAATGTGCGATGCGCGGAATGCCTGCAATTTACTGCTTGGCTGCTTTTTCAGCAGGCCACAAAGTGTGAGACGTCCTAAAAGTGCCAATAATATTTGGTTCTGTTCCGACAAACTTTTTGTTTTATTTCGTACGCATCTGATCAAGTTTCGCATCTTCATTTCGGTGTGAGTCCAGAACTTGTTTCGTTCTGACAGGCTCCCTGCAGGTATAATGGAAGTGCCGAATAGGGTTTACTTGGCTAGTTTCCCAAGCAGAACTCTAAATTTAGCGCTAGCGTAATTTCTGTAAACGGCTAAAAGTTAACAGACTGTTCAGCAGCATATCAGTTTTTCACTTGCTATACCCCACTTGAAATGTTCTCAAGGAACTGCGACGTTAGATGTTGGGTGTCAAGGGATTTTTGTTCCACGTTTAGCGCTCCTCATCACTTAATGACCATCACCCTTCAATTTACAAAACTCAACAGGCCTAAGGGCGTGTAACTGATGCATAGCCAAAGATCATCTTTTAAGGGAGCCTAGTAATGCGACTGAAGGTACTGGGGAAAGAACGTGTTTGAAATGGCTAGATCAGCTCTTGCGATGCGTATTTTGAGACGAGTATTTGAAAACAAGAAAATGCTCCTTTAGGCAATAAACTGACCACGTCAAATCGCTTGTCACAGCTTGTTTTGCACATACACGCGCTCGTCTTTACAGCTCAAGTCAGCAGCCGTGGTCTGAAATCACCGTGTGTGTGTTGTGTGTTTAAGCGCTGATAACATTTTCTAACGGACTCTAACCTTGCAGATGCTTTCACCAGTCATACCAACTGGTAATTCTTTACCATGAAGAGAAAGCCTTCACTAATTACGCACACACGACTTCAAATCCACATTGTCCCTCACAGTTTATATGGTGTGCCACGTGCCTTTCCACAGTTGAAGAATTTTGAAGACAAGCAATTAAACCAGTAACATACACCTCAAATTTCTGTCCTGTTTTTCAGGGCTCAGAAGAAGCTTGGTTAGGGTGAGGGAGTAGACATCTTCCTCAGAAGAAGACTTCTGGCTTGAGTTCATAAAAGGATTTAAAATATGGCCACAGTGGGATCAGTGGAGGAGGGACAAGAAGGTGGAGCAAATAATGAATTCAGTGACATCATCAAGTGGCGATCAGGTAAGCACTGTGAAAAGGAGTCAAAGGACAAATTTGTCATTTTTTCCCCTGTTTGTTCCCCAGTGTGCTTTCACCACCTTGTTCATACCGTAAAACGACTTCAGCAATGAGTACTAGATGTGTAGCATGGCTGGATTCTAATTAACATCTTGTTTGGTTAGTTCCACACCTGGCTTCATTACACCTATTGTCTTGAGTAATAAACAAGCTGTGTCCTGGAGCTCAGCTACAATAGGATAGCCAGTGAATTGTTTAAGAAGTAAAATGATAATGATTAAAAAAAAAAAAAAGTAAACTTTATTGAACCAGTTGTAGCTTTTGGCTCTGATGCACTTTGTTCAGACATGGGAAAATGTTCAATGGTCTTTTTATTTTTGGGGTCTGTGGACTTTGCCTTGCCATCTTGTTTACTTTAAGTGGAGCTAATCGTTTACTGACTGAAGAAGTGACTTTTCTGTTCCCCCTGAAATACTGTTGGATAGGACGTTTGGATAACTTTTAGAACCACAGATCACTGGGGGTTACAGATCTCCATCTCTCTACTGTGCCTTTGGTTAAAGCCCATCTGAGAGAGGGCCTGGGCAGAAAGAGGCGCTATGTTCCATATTCAGACAAACAGAACATTTCATTCAAACCAGTAGAAAAGTAATCTGTTCAATCCCACAATCAAATAGTAGAGAATAGAAGAAAAACCCCATGCAAAAACTGTTATTTCCATAGGAAGAATTCTAAAATTTAATCAACAAACGGTAGAAGAGTTTAGGAGTGAGAAGCAGAGCTAACGGGAGGGAGGTACAATGAACTAGCAGGTTTTTTTTTTTTTAATTTGCTGGAAGAATCCATCATAAGGTGTTTAAAGACAAGATTGTATGAGACATGTAACTGTTTACATGTTTTGTAATTGACTGTGAAATGTTTGCTGAGTCAGTCAGTGGATTCATAAATAAGATAGTGTGGAGGCAGTCTGCCATCTCTGCTCGTGCGCCTGCTCCGTCTGAAATGGACTTCTCTAGAATGGTCATGTTAGTCAGTCAAGACTGAATGTGCTGGAAGGGGCTTGCGTGAACACAGGAAAAAGTGCTTTGTTTTGCTTCTGAGTAGTTTTTGATGTAGTTTTCACCACGCAGTGTGTGTGTGGTGTATATGTGTGTGGTATGTGAGACTTTGATACGTGACATTATCAGGGATGTTAAAAACAGCGTGGTCTGCGTGATTGATTCCATGTATTTGTGTGTGTGTGTGTGTGGATCTGCATGAAAATGCATACATGGAAATATATTTATAAAGACCCTCACATTCGGGTTGGAAAGGATGGAAACCATTGCTGGCAGTGCGTGTGTGTGCATGCACGCATTTGTGTTAGAGAGAGAGAGAGAGAGAGAGAGAGAGTGTTTGTCTTCATGTGTATGTGTTTGAAGACAGCATTAGTAAAGAGAGAAAGAATGCCTTTTGTGTTTGAGAGAGAGAGAGAGAGTGTTTGTCTTCATGTGTTTTATATGTGTTTGAAGGCAGCATTAGTAAAGAGAGAAAGAATGCCATATAAGGTCAGAAAATTAAAATGAAAAAGAGACGCCGTACACTGATGTTGCTTATTTATTCTCTCCTTGAACAAAAGGTGTTTTTGTTGTTTGTTTGTTTTTTTTTTTTATTACTTTTTGTGCTGCACAGCATTTCTCCAGTGCAGTGACCTGGCAGACGTGAACAGGAGTCCACGTTGTGCGGGTTAAGTGCCTATGTTTCCTACTGCTGTCATTCCTGCTCCCATTCATTAACACTGAGTCACAAAGAAAAGAGTGGGTGGGACTCTGTGTGTGTGTGTAAGGGGAGACAAAGTTACCGTCCCAGCCTAAAAATGGTGTTCTATTGTGACACATGTCAGCTCTTAGCTCTGTGTCATAATCATTTCTGTAATTCCACTGCCAGTATCCACTCCGATAGCATATCAGACCAGAGCTGTATGGGACAGCAGCGAAAGCAGCGGCAGCTGTCTTCCATCTCTGGTTCTGTGTTTGTCAGTGGTTCTGGCTTTGGGCCGGAGGGTGTGGACCGACAACGTGCTCAGCAATCCCCCCCCCCCCCCCCCCCCCCCCCCGCTCTGGGAATGCCAGCCAACCCCGGGCTGGGAATTCTGCCTGCCGTTTTGGATTTACGATGCTTGTCTTCCAGCCACAAAGCTTTCCTTGTATGGATACCGGTTGCCTAGTGACAACAAAAGCAATGTTTTTGGCCTTTTTTGAGGGGTTATAAGACAAAATTTAGTGCATGGAACGGCTGAGTAGTTTGCCATAGAGCAGAAGTACAGCCGTGGCTTTGATGTATCTGATTTGAGGTTTGTTTTAACTATGAGCCAGAGTAAAGTTCTAGAATTGGGAAGCAGTTTGAAAAATGTCTGAGGCTCAAGCACTTAAGAAAGCTCTGTATCTTTCCATGGTGTGTGTGTGTGTGTGTGTGTGTGTGTGTGTGTATGTGTGTGTGGCTGAGAATAGAGCGATGATTAACTTTGCTGAGTTGGGACGATCCTTTTTTTAGGTGAAGTAGTGATTAGAAACAACCATACTGAGAAAAAGGAAAACTGTGTGTGTGTGGACAGGATATATTTTCTACAACTGAGAGGGGTGTTACAGGGTTACAAGGCGTGCGAGTCACTCTTGTCCAGAGTCTGTGGAGGATATTAGGAAAAAAAGAAACTCCTCCCTCACACATTAAAGCTTTAACGCTGAGCTGACTCAAATAGACAGGAAGACAATGGCACGCACAAACAGACACACCTCTCCTTCTGTTTTTCTGTTTGTCAATAAATCCCTAAGGCAGGAAGACTTCCACTTCCTTATCACAGAGATAACACGAAGAGTTTTTCCTCTGCTGATTAATCAAGCCAAATGTCTAAACTGTCTATTCAGAACACACACACACACACAAACGCACAGTGTTCTGCTGAAAAGTTGTTTTTGGTTGTCAGTGAAACTGATGTTATTATGAGTTGCACAGGAATATGGGTAGTGTAGTCCCTGGTCTAGTACGTCCAGTGTGTGGCATAATGTCCGGGCTCCAATTAGTCTGTACTAATTTTCCTCCAGAAGAGCGCCAGCTAGGAAGAAAATAAAAGCTTAGCCAGGAAGTTCTCTGGCACAAATCACACACATTGCACGCTGCAGACGTGCGTGCACACACACACACACACACACACACTCTCAGAGCGAAATCTCCATCTCTCTAGCTAAGTGTTATTTAAGCTGAGTGGAAGGCCCATGCAGGGTGGTAACCAGAACCCCTCGCAAACAGGCTCTGGATCAGACTGGCTTTATATTAACATAAAAAAACCTCATTTTCATTTGAATCATGGAAACTGACCCCAGGTTAGCACTTAGTAGTCACAAGCTGATCTGACTGCTCCTTCTGACTACAGTACATACAATACTGTCTCAGTGGATGCATGTTTGTGTGGTTATAGTGCTATTACTAGATGAAGGAGGATGGATTTGGGTGCTTTAAGGTTTTTGAATAGGTTGCTGAAGAGGAAGCAGTTTGGAGAACCTTTATCGGACACGATTTTAGGATGGTCATGTAGCCAGGGTTGGTTTTAGGTGTGTGTGTTTTTGGGTTATTGTTTAGTTAAAGCTGGGTCTCAGGTTGTAACCTGAATCCTTGAGCAACAGAAAAGCAGGCTAATGGGGACATACTCACTGGATGATTCAGTTACACACACACACACACACACACACACACATACGCATGCACGCGCGCGGGCGCGCGCACACACACTCTCACGTCCTCTCTTTCTTTCTTTCTTTCTTTCTTTCTTTCTTTCTTTCTTTCTTTCTTTCTTTCTTTCTTTCCCTCTCTCTTTCTCTCCCTCTCTCTTTCTCTCCCTCTCTCTCTCCCTCTCTCTCTCCCTCTCTCTCTCTCCCCCTCTCCCTCTCCCTCTCTGCCCGTCTCTTGATTGATAAAGACCTCTGCTTGTTCACCTGGCTGCTTGTGTTTCGTGTGTGTGTGTGTGCATGCGTGCGTGTGCATGTGTGAGTGTTAATATAGTCAAACTTCTCTTACGGTGGTCGTGGGACTAGCGTACTTATACAGTCTGTTAATGCTTTTCGGGCCTTTTTTTTATGCCATTTTAAGATTTACTCTTAATAAAGCAGTTGTGTAATGGCTGCTAAATCTGTATCATAGTTTTTTTTAACTTTTATTTTGTAATTTTACTATCCCAAAGCAAATGAAGCTGGATTTGGTCAAACACCGCTTTGCATATTACCTTATCTTTTCTGTAAAGATATTAAAGTTGTGTTGTGTAAATGGTCTGTCTGTGTTAGAGACAAATCTAACCATCTCTCTCTGTTTCACTTCATCCTTCCTCCACTAACATTACAACCCACCAATCTCTCTCTCTCTCTCTCTCTCTCTCTCTCTCTCTCTCTCTCTCTCTCTCTCTCTCTCTGGCATTCTCTAGCTCTCTCATTCTCTAGTTTATTTTAGAATAAAACATTCTGTATGTAGCAACGCAAACAAACACACACACACACACATTTACTCACACACACCTATCAGGTATTCCAGTTTAGGAGGAAAATATTTGGTTCAGTCAGTGTAAACTGTAAATCCGGGGATAAACACCTTTATTTTAGGTAATTGCGTGAGCTTGTGTCAGGGTGTGTGTGTCTTTTAAAAAGCAGAAGATTGTTAGAGAGGAATCAGAGGGTCCTAAAACAAGCTTTGACTGTGGTCAACTGCACCGTGACTGAAGTCTGTTTAAGCTGGATTTATGGAAAAGAGCAGCTCATGAACAACAATGCAGCCATTCTGAGTGAGAGACAGAGAGAGAGGGAGAGAGAGAGAAAGAGAGGGAGAGGGAGAGAGAGAGAAAGAGAAAGAGAGAGAGAGAGAGAGAAAGAGAGGGAGAGAGAGAGAAAGAGACCGACCCACCACTCCCTATCATCTGAGCCAGGGGAATGACCATAATGTCAGTGCTCCTCTGGTATGCATGCGGAGGAAGGGTGTGTGTAATGCATGTGCATAATGTGTGTGTGTGTGTGTGTGTGTGTGTGTGGGATATGGTTTTAAGGTGTGTGTGTGTGTGTGGGATATGGTTTTAAGGTGTTGTGAGTGTCACTGAGGCCATATTCTAAATGTCTGTGCAGGGTGTGGTGGCTTTTTGAAAGAAAGGGAAAGCCATAGCCAGAAAAAACATTTGTCTGTGTGTGTGTGTGTGTGTGTGTTTCTATCTATGTGTATGTATGTGAAAACATAGCACTTTGCTCTTTTAAGGGTTGTGCATATAGCTGTGTCTGTCTTGTGTGGGGGTCCATGTGGGGCCATGCAGGCTTTTAGGGTGTGTGTGTGTGTGTGTGTGTGTGTGAGAGAGAGAGGGAGAGAGAGAGAGACTGTGGTGGGAATGTCCTTTGTTGAAGGAATCAGCAGGAGTTTACCATTTTAACTGACTCTCCCCATGAGAGGCAGCAGCTGACCTTCATAAACCCTCACACACACACACACACTCAGTAACTCTCACACACTCAGATTGGCTTATTCGCGCACACACTGGCTCACTCAGTCGCTCCCTCACTCACTCAGTCACACACACACACACACTCATGCACAGCACTCTTCCTCTCTCTCTCTCTCTCTCTCTCTCTCTCTCTCTCTCTCTTTTGCTCCCCCAGGGTACAAAGACACAGATGTCTGATAAGAATTATGACTGTATCATTACTTTTGGAATATAGACAGTTTGACTGACACTGAGGGTGAAGCCACTGGGTAATGGCTTTACAATGAAAACATTAAACAGCATGCTGGAAAGAGACATTCAGAAGTGGTTTGGATGAGTGAAATGCTGTTTGAGTTCTTTCAGATAATCATATCAAATCCCCGTGTTACCCAGTCTCACATTCAGTGTCAGCATGACGACATCCAGCGGGAACAGATTACTCCCATTTTAGGCCACAGACGGGCCATTCTCAGATTGTTTCTGCTATTCTGAAAATCTCATTTATGAATCTGTTGTGAATTACATTTGTGTGTGCGTTTGTGTATACAAGTGCATGTGTGTGTGCCTGCATGCATGAGTGTGTGTGTGTGTGTTGTGTTTACAGCTTCGTGTGGGACTTGCATTCATCTTAAACGACACTTTGCTGGAGAGGTAGGGGGGGTGCGTGTGTGTGTTTGTTTGTGTATGTGCCTGTTTTGTTTCTGAAGTCATCATCAGCCACACCTGTCTTCTGTCACCTGTCCCCTGTCACCTGTCCTGATCGCCTGTTGCTCCTGGAAGAACGGGCACAGCTAGAGGGAGATGAGTTGATGATTTATTTTCCCGCTTTGGAAAAGCAGAATTTGACCGATCCAGTGGCTTTGAATTACTCTGAGTGAACCGCCTCCATCTGCCTTTCGTTTTTGTAGTCTTTGAGATGTTTGGGGTGATTTTATTGGAATGGAACGTCTGTGCTTATTGTGTTTTTGTTTTAGTTGAGATGTTTATGATGCCTTCTCCATGCTGTGTGGTTTTAAGAGACCAGTTGAAGGCGGAGACAGAGGACAGTTTTAGTGTCTATGGAGAGTAAAGTGTAATCTAATCTAATGTAATCTCATCTCATCTCAGCTAATTATGTGTTTTATGATCTTCAAAAAATGTCTACAATCAGTCAGGAGTGGGCTGTCTGACAACTTAAGGTGTGTGTGTGAGAGAGAGAGAGAGAGAGAGAGAGAGAGGGAGGAAAGGATAATTAAGAGGATCTCTGACCAGGTGATTCTTGGAGACCTAAGCATGTCCTTGTGACGTTCACTGACACTCCGTCAGACATCCTGGCTTGGGCGCTTGGGTGTGTGGATGTGTGCAGGTGTGAAAGAGAACAGCCCACATTGTACCTTTAGGTAGTCGTATCCATTATACTGCCTCCAGGCATGTGACCATGTTGGAAAGGATCTTGCAGGCCGACGTGTAAGTTCAGATTTTACAAGCTCCTCAAAGCGTTTTAAAACTCACACATGCCGTATCAGTTTATAACTTACATACAACTTGCGTTCATAAATGCACACGCCAAGCAGGAGACAGAGATGGAGAGAGAGAGAGAGAGAGAGAAAAAAAACCCTAGCAAAAAGTAGAGCATGAAAGTCATTCGGTCACTCAGCACTTTTCCTGCACGGAGTGTGGAATGTGTACATGTCGTTGCTTGGCAACCGTCACTAAGGTGGGCTACTATCAGAGGCCCGAAATGGGTAAGCCATGCTGATAAGCATGCACTCGCTCACGCTCGCAGATACGTTCTCGAGAAGACATAAGCGGTCAGGCTAAGAGGAGGAAAAAAGAACGAACGTGGGGAAAGCCTTGTCTTAGCGGAGCTTTTGCATTTAGCACTCTGTCCTTCTTATTCAGTACTGCGATGAAACCTGTTCTCTAAATGGTCATGGTTAGAGAGCAAGCGATGGAGGGAGAGAAAGAGAGAGAGAGAGAGAGAGACAGTATTTTCCATTTCCCATGTACCTCATCAGAGATTTGATTTCCTTGTTGACTGGCTGAAAGTCTTTTCCTTCTCTGGTCTAACTGTAGGGTCATCCACAGGTCAAGTCCATTACAGCATTAACACAGTCAAATGCATCTGCTGTACTGTCAGCTAAACCTGACGCTCAAACATTCAGCTACAAATCATTTAAATGAACCTTGCTCTTAAAACGTGTGTGTGTGTGTGGGTCTGTATATGTATATATATATATATATATATATATATATATATATATATATGTGTGTGTGTGTGTGTGTGTGTGTGTGTGTGTGTGCTGTGCATGCGTATGGGACGGTTATTATGTGTATTGACTGTAGTGTGTTAAAAGGTTCATTAAAGAGAGGCTGGTTGGCAGATATGATGGTGCACTGTGAGTGAGGTGTGTGGGTTGAGATGTTCTCTGGGCAGATATGATGGTGCACTGTGAGTAAGGTGTCTGGGTTGAGATGTTCTCTGGGCAGATATGATGGTGCACTGTGAGTAAGGTGTGTGGGTTGAGATGTTCTCTGGGCAGATATGATGGTGCACTGTGAGTGAGGTGTGTGGGTTGAGATGTATGGGTCAGTGTTTGTGGGTTCTCTGGGCAGATATGATGGTGCACTGTGAGTGAGGTGTCTGGGTTGAGATATATGGGACAGTGTTCGTGGGTTCTCTGGGCAGATATGATGGGACACTGTGAGTGAGGTGTCTTGGTTGAGATGTTCTCTGGGCAGATATGATTGTGCACTGTGAGTAAGGTGTCTGGGTTGAGATGTTCTCTGGGCAGATATGATGGTGCACTGTGAGTGAGGTGTCTTGGTTGAGATGTTCTCTGGGCAGATATGATGGTGCACTGTGAGTAAGGTGTGTGGGTTGAGATGTTCTCTGGGCAGATATGATGGTGCACTGTGAGTGAGGTGTGTGGGTTGAGATGTATGGGTCAGTTTTTTTTGGTTTCTCTGGGCAGATATGATGGTGCACTGTGAGTGAGGTGTCTGGGTTGAGATGTATGGGACAGTATTTGTGGGTTTCTCTGGGCAGATATGATGGTGCACTGTGAGTGAGGCGTGTGGGTTGAGATGTTCTCTGGGCTTTACTCAGATTAACTGCTTCTATCCTTTTCCTTTTGTCTACACACAGTAAAAATGAGAGAGAACTGTTCATTCCACTCCGTTTTCTTCCTCTTTCGCATCCCCCTTTTTTTCTGCTTTTTCACCTTCTGACTGTTTATGCAGTTGTTCAGAGCAATTAGAGAGAGGCAGTGTTCTCACCAGCCTGCTGTCTTACAGCTGTGTGTGTGTGTGTGTGTGTGTGTGTGGTAAGTAATGCAAGCTATGTAGTTGTTTCCATATTAAATCAGCTCTCACTGGGGTGGGTATGAGAGAGAGAGCACATGCAAAAACAGGAAGCTGCTTTCACTTTCAGGACAATAGCCTCAGCTGGATGGTGTGACTCTGTCTGTGTGTGTGTGTGTGTTTATGTGTTTGTGTGTGTGTGGGGGCTAACACAGAGTGTCTGAGGTCATATTGGGTCACCAGAGGCGTGACAGGAGCCCACCTTGTGTGTGTGTGTGTGTGTGTGTGTGTGTGTGTGCGCGCACGCGCGCGCATGCGCGCGCGTACATTTTGTGACAGGAAGTTGTTTGTTGTTGATTAACACTTGCAGATCTGCCAACAGCCCACCACTGTATTTACACACACACACACACACACACACACACACACACACACACACGCACGTGCACACACGTAACAGTTGTCATTACATTTTCAGTAAATGAACAACCCACACACACTCTTTCTCTGTCTGTCATTCTCAGTCTCATTGACATAGTTTTCCAGAGTGATTCATCAGGAACATTTTCTGTTAAGTAAATATTAAAGTAACCATACTAACTAACCAAAGAAATTTCTCAAAATGAAAAGAAAGAAACAAATAAACTTCAGATAGACCTTGTTGTTCATTCACTAACTCTCTGATTCTTTTCCACTGTCTTTCACCCTTTTTTTTTCTCTCTCTCTCTCTCTCTCTCTCTCTCTCTCTCTTTCTTCTCTGCGCACACATTTTCTCACACATTTTCATGTCCCTGATGTGGTTTCTGGTGATGTTTACATCACTCCCAGCATGCTTTGCACTTCATAGTGTTCACTTCCTCAAGCGTTACTTTGCTTCCTATGTGTTTTCCTCGTTTCTCTTTCTGCGCATCCCTCTATCTCCTCTCTCCCGTTCCTCAAAGTTTTCACAATGAATTTCAGTAAGTGGTTGCCATGGAGAAAGCGTAACCCTTTTAAAAAGAGGAGGAAGGAGTTCTCCTTTCCTCCGTTAGGTAAGTCTGATTTCCTGTTTACTATGGTAAATTCTGTCAGAGGAAGACAATGTAACGCTCCTTCTTTCTTTCCCCTCTAGGTGTTTATTTTATTTTGTTTTCTGTATGTTTCCCCCCCCTGTTTTTCCTGTCCTTGTCTTTTGTGCATAGCCCCATGGTCACACTGGTGACTTTTTACCTGGCCGCCATCTCTTCTGCTCTCAGCAGTCTTTTGCCTTTCTGTTTGTTTGGCTTCCCGTATGGTAATGCATCCATCTCTGTAGCGTCCTGAAATATTCTTTTGAACAAAATCAGCATTTTCAGTTTTGCTTTCTTTCTTACTTTTTTTTTCTTTTTCTTTTTTTTTTGGCAATGGAGGCATTCGTAAACTCATAGAACTGTTTATGAACTTGTCAAAAGTTCACCTTGTCATTTACCTTCCAGATGATGGTTTGTGTCATGTGGCGTCATCTGCAGTTTGGTTTACTGTTTGTCTTTTGAGAGTGATAGTAAGTTTTTCCACCCCTCTCAGCTCCTTCACTTGGTGTCTTTAGTCTGAATGGTGTTGTCTTATGTACGTGCGTAGATGTGAGGGCGCAAGTGGGGTCTATATTCTTTGGGAAATATGTCTCGAGCATACAATCTCATAACTGCTTTTTGAGAATTAAGTAAAACTATTCAAAGTTGTTTTGTCAGAGAAAGTTCATAAACCTCAATTAAATCTCAAAGTTTTTTTTTTTTTTTGTTTTTTTTTTTTAAATATTGTCAACTTTCCTTACGTTAGTCTGCAAGCTTTGAGAATTTTTACAGTGAAGAAATGTTTAGAAATGCTCTGTGTGTATGTGTGTGTGTGTGGCTGTGTGCGTGTGTGTGTGAGTAGTTGGTATCTCTGCAGCAGGAAGCAGTGTTTGGATGAGCATGTTATCTCTAGACAGCGTCAGGGGACCGTCAACCTATCTCTGTCTCGTTTATTGTTGGAGTTTTCTGCTGTGTGTGTGTGTCTCTGTTTGTCTCAGTATTCAATTGACCCTGAAGTAAGACAAAGAGCCATTCTGTTCCACTGTTTCTCAGTATGTCTGCCTGTCTTTCTCGCTCTCTATATACTCGCTCTCTTTCGCTCTCTTTCTCTCTCTCTCTCTCTGTATGTCTGCCTGTCTTTCTCTCTCTCTATACTACTATATCTACTGTAGTCTGTAGTTTTGTTCTATTTCTGAATATAAATCCTTGTTTTGAATTAGAAACACGTTAAGCTGAATTAAGCTCATGTCCATGTTCCGCTCAGTCCCATTCTGTCTTTGATGTACTGCGGAGGTCATGGCAACCTGGCAGTGGTCATGGCAACCTGTTGGCCTGGTCGTGCTCTCACCCGCTGCATCGTGGGAGTCCTCCTGTCCTCCTCCCGTCTCCTAAAGCATGCTGGGATGGTGTTTTGACAGAGAACGTTGTGTGTTTTACCAGCAGACCATGGTGTATCCCAGAATCCACTGCCCGTCCATGTCTGTTCTCCTCTCTCTCATTGGCAGTGTCCTCTTTCTCCCCTCTCTCTCTCTCTTTTTCTCTCTCTTTCCCTCCCTTATTGCATTCCTCTGCTGCTCCTCTGCTCAAGGAACGCCAGAGTAGAGGAGGCAGGAGGAATGTGAACTTGGACGGGGGGGGGGGGGGGGTGTCACTTTTTCACTCTTTTTTTCCCTTCCTATTCTTTGTACTCTTCAGTTTGTTTGGAGTAGTTGATGTTGTCTGAGATTGGTGCTGGTGTTTGAACCATGGCAGACCGCGGTCTCAAGCTCAGAGGTATGCTTGCACCTCGAAACCAATTAAAGGTGATGGGACATCTCTCCCTCTCTCTCTCTCTCTGTGTGTGTGTGTGTGTGTGTGTGTGTGTGTGTGTGAAGTGAGACTCCTCTCTAAAGCATATGACTCCTGAGAACAATCATGATGATGAGCTGAAGCCTGTCTCTTTGAAGTCCTGGTGACTTTGTTTATTCATTATTTCTTTTCCCGTTGACGTCTCTCTGTAATCATTCTCAGACCAGGAGCAGGGGTTGGATGCTTCTGATGATTGTGTGCAGTTATGGAGTTTTTCTAACTGAGGGCTTAGTTGGATGCTTCTGACGATTGTGTGCAGTTATGGAGTTTTTCTCTAACTGAGGGTTGACAGGATAGCACAGGCGTGTGTGTGCGTGTGTGTGTGTGTGTGTGTGTGTGTGCGCGCGCCCGCGAAATAATATTACTGTATTTCACGTCATTCTTACTCTGCCACTGCCCATCTTGTAGCCACTTATTTATTTAACAAGCTAAAGCAATGCGCGTGCTGAGCATTTGAGAGACGCTTTACGCCAGTGGATAATTCCACTTTGGCAGGGTACAAATTCACATCTGGCGTTTCTTTTTTTTTTTTTTTTTTTATTTCTTTTTCTTTTTTTTTGCCCTTTTGGCCGCTGTAACGGAAACACTCAGAAGCAGCAACAAAAATGGCGATACAGTTTTACGTGTTGTAATACCCATCGTTCAAGTCCCACCTGTTGAAGCAAACTGAACACGCTATTGTGTGTGAATGAAAAATGATCCAGCTCGATGCTTTTCAGCTACCCACTGAGCATTATTCTCAATCCAGTGGTTTATTATGTGAAAAAAAAAACCTGTACATTTTCTGTTTTTCCTTTTCTTTCTCTTTTTACCTATTCACTGTCTTGGTTTTTTCTTTTACCTGTTGCCAGTGTTGTTTTAGAAGTCTTGAGTTATTTGTCCAAGCTGGCAGGTGATAAAGTGGAGTTGTGGCTATTTGCTGCGTGGGCAGATTGTTCATCATGCTGGAATAAACTGTGCGTGCAGAGTGTCATTGGCCGTTCTGATAATTCCTCTGTGGTTACTTTTAGTCGGGTGAGCTGCCGAATGAACTTAGGCCGTTTGGTGAGGGGGGAAAAAAGTGCTTTTAAAACTGATGTTGGTGGAGTGGTCAAACTAAAGATGGCGAAACAGACTAAACAGGGAAGTTCAAAAAGCCACCCTAAGCAACTGACATTACCAATATCTGTAATATGATTTCTCAGCTAAACAAAGGAGTTTTCAGAAGTACTTTGATCACTATTAAATAGAAGGTGGAAAAATTTAGATGGTTCTTTAAACCAACTGCAATTTGATTCTTAAACACCCTGTCTCGGAATGCACCGTTCTTCCACCTA
>NC_044504.1:12083340-12098340 GCF_902362185.1 Chanos chanos | reverse complement strand
CTTAGGCCCTGTATCCTGTAAAGGTGCTTTTTTGTCTGTCTTAGAAAACGCCATATAAACAAAATTGAATTGAAATTGAATTGAAGTGGAGTTGTAAAGTAAACAGCACTTAAGGTCATTATATAAGATGGGCCAGACTTCCTCACACTGATTGATAGATTATAGACCAAGAAAAATTCAACTCTGCCTTTAATCACCAATACAGGCTTATTTTGACTATCCTCTTCCTTGTAAATTGACATGAAGAGCACCACACATGACCAAATTGAGGTATAGGCTGTGATTTACAGGTTTTTGAACCACTGAAGATGAAAGCTTTAACAAAGCTGTTTTTTGTTTGGACAGATAACCCTTAGGTGAAATGGTATGTAGGTATGATATCAGTTACAGCTTTACAAAAAAAACCCCCCATCATTAAATATGCAAATGAACATGCCTGACCTATAATGCTCCGACTGTAATCAGTCACCCTGTCAGAAACCCAATCTCTGAGAGGGACAGGGTGAGATAAATAACACAACAGCAGAAAAACAGAAATTAGAAACCTAACCCTTCCGCTACAACAATGAAACTGGATGAGAGGAGGTGGAGAGAAAGAAGAAAAAGAGAATGAGAAAATGCTCTGTCATTTCTAAGTGTCACTGAATGAACGAAGAACTCTGTTGAACTTTTGCAAGGCATTGTGGTAACTCAGTGGAGGCACTTCCTTATATTTCATATTTGAAAAGGTTGAAAAGATATTCTCTCAGATATTCTCCCCATTTCTCACTGCTGTCTGCTTTTATCAATAGACTAGAATGGAACAGACAGGGACTCTTAAGCTGCAGGACAACGTCAGTGTATTTGACTGCCTGTGTGTTGTTCGGCCAGAGTTGGAGGACAGTTAAAGTGAGAGCTGAAGAGCTGTTTGCGTTTGCTGCCAATTACCGGCTATCTCTCCTGCCTTTGGAAACGTGTCTGTGGTGTTGTGACAGGACCACTTTTTTCATTATTACTCAACCCTCTCTCTGGTTTTGCCCCCTCTCTTTCAGATGAACATGATGCAGTCCAGAAGAAGACTTTCACAAAATGGATCAACGCTCAGTTCTCCAAGGTAACAACCGCCCAACCCATTTAAATTACTGGTATAAACACCTTTTAGGGCTTTCCCCAAGGTTTCTGTAGAGTTTGGAGCCTGCATAGTTCACAGTGTATCTTTAATGCTGCAGTAACATTCAGAGAACGTTTTTTCGCGCGGCTACGTGAGCGTATTAGAGAGCTCAGAGATCACAAAGCTAAAGTCCGCTCTCGTGAGCTGATGGGAAGTTCGGTATTGGGTCTGAAGCAGGGTGTTTTGTTTTTTTGTTTTTTTTGTTTGACTGCTCGCCTGTTTATAGCACGCACTAAGCTCCAGGAGCTCACATTCTTCCCCCGTAATCTTGCCTTGCTTGGAAAAATGGGAAAAGCTCCTTCACAGAAGCGGACTGAGCCAAAACAGTAAATGGACCCAAATGTAATCTGTGGTCTTCAGCCAACCTCTCTTTGGTACATTAGTCAAATTTGTGCTAATACCGCTCTACAGCGTCTCTCAACGATGCTAACTGAGTGCATGTTGTTTGTGCTGAATTGGCCCGTCGCCAGTTTGCTCACTGGAGTGGAAGGTAATGTGTAAGTGAATACAATCCAGTGTGCTAGTGCTAACCTGCTAATGCTAGTTGCCAAATAGGCATGGAACATACAGTGAGATCAGGTGCATTCATCTAATTGTGTGCCCCCCCCATCTACTGACTTAATATAGACATGAGAAAATTTAGATAATCCCAGATTTTAATGAAAAGGTGAAGTCTGGGATTATTGAGGTACAACTTAATTGTTACATGGGAGAGCAGAGGAGAGTGTGGGTTGATGGAGAAGTAAGGTCAATCTCAATTTTTTTGTTTTTTACCTGTTCATGTGCACGTTCACATGAATGATTACGTGCTCCACTGTACATATCCAAATATGTTTTGAAAACATGAGGTAGTGACCTCGCTTATCAAAGCCTCCAAGCCTTCATACGTCCTGGCCTGCAGCTCTTGCTTTTGATTTGTCCTGAAATAAAGGAAGTTTGGTATGATTGGATAAAGATGTCATCAGTCCTCTATTTAGAAATAAAAATGTCTGATGAACCATCATTCCCAGATGACCAAGATCCAGTGACCTCTAAAACTCCATTTGCCAAGAGTTCACTGGGCTTTCTCATGTGAAAATTGTCCTCTCTTATTCTCTCTCTCTCTCTCTCTCTCTCTCTCTCTCTCTCTCTCTCTCTCTCTCTCTCTCTCTCTCTCTTTCTCTCTCTTTCCCTCTCTCTGCCCCCCTCCCTCGCCTCCATCCCTCCCTCTCTCTCTCTCTTTTTCCCTTTCTCTTTTTTCCACTCTCCCTCTCTTTGTTTGTTTGCTGTGTGTAACGGGCTCTAGAGCCATATGTGAAAGTTATTTTTAGAAAGAGTCAAGGGTGGTTGTTACCACAGGCCAGCATTTTCTGTGATGTCCTGAAGTCTAGCATGTTCCTCCAAATCTTTCCCCTTCCTCCACATTTCCATGCCTCCTGCTTATTTCAGATTTTGCTCAAGTGGTTCCCGAGCTTGTCCTCTTGATTTGTTACAGAAGTCCTCTAAGGGTTAATGGGATATTCTGACTAATTTTATTGTTGGCTTATGGAAGTTGACCAGGATCGGGTCTCTTTACAGTGCAGCAGTGCGGTTAGGTTGTTTGTTTGCTTCTCTGAGTGGTACCTGAATCAGTGTTTGCTCACTGTGATGGGGCTGTGTATTTCAGTGATGTGGACAGTCACTGATTAAACCTTGATTAAGTTAGCTCTTCATTCCCACATCAGTGAAACCCACCTGTTTGACCCCTGCTTTGGTAAAATATAAAAGAGACAGATGAATCAAGTCAAAAACTTAGATGGGCGTGTGTGTGTAGGTGCGCACACACACACACACACACACACACACACACACACACACACACACACCACACAGACAGTGTTCAAGTTGGGTTTTGTAAACATTCTGTTTTGGTTGTTTGAACGTTCTGATGGGATTGTTTGTTTTAGACGGGGAAGGCAGCCATTAAGGACATGTTCTCTGACCTGCGGGATGGCCGGAAGCTTCTGGACCTGCTTGAGGGACTAACGGGAAAAACACTGGTGAGTTGAAGTGTGTGTGTGAGGGTGTGTTTGTTTGTGTGTGTGAGAGAGTGAGAGAGAGAGAGGATGCATGCGCATGTGAGTGCACTTGTGCGCGCCCGCGCGTGTGTGTGAGAGAGAGAGAGAGAGAAGAATGTGAAGCATGTTTTGTAAGTCTAGAGTTTGTGTTTAATTTTTAACCATTGCATTGCTGTCATTCAGCCAATTACCCGAAACCCAGGGTCTGTCTGTCAGTCCTGTGTGTCTAACTACACAGGTAGGTGTGTGTGTGTGTGTGTGTCAGGGACACCTGTTGGCTGGCAGAGTGTGTGGCTCAGCCAGTCAGTGGTTGTTAGATGAAGTGTAAATGGTTTTGCTGAGTGATAATAAGGGCTTAGTATGGAATGGCACGTCTCAAAGCATTTCTCCACATATCTCACCCCATACAGCTGCTCTCTGTTGCTCGCCTATCTCTCTCTCTCTCTCTCTCTCTCTCTTTCACACACACATACTCTATTTTTAAACAGAACTTCATTGGCAAACAACGACAGAGTATTTAAAAACATTTTAAGATGTTTTAAAAACATCTTTAAAAAAATGTCTTTTTTATTTTTTAAAAGTGTTGCACACCCTTACACACAATACCAGTGCACAAAGCCTTTTTGGCATCAAATTATGATGTGATTGATAGCAGTGAAATGATTACAGACGGGAGTGAATCTCAACTATGCCTTACAGCAGTTGTCTGTCTCTCCATCCAGCCCATCCCTAATTATAGCTCTCACACACATATTAGCCTGTGTGTGTGTGTGTGTGTTTGTTTTTTTTCTTTTTATGTGCCAGTGTATAGTTTGACCTTCCAGCCTGTGAGAGCTCTAAGCTGAAGCCTTTTGTTGTGAGTGTAATTCCATCCATGTGACTGTAGTTGTGAAAATGAACTCTCGTTTTCTGATCAATCCGAACGGCAGACTGACTACAGGACTTTGCGGTGCTATTGTCCTGTAATCTGTCCCTAGTACAGATAACACGATTCCTACCACTTGTCCTCACCTACACAATAGACCCAGTGTTCTCTCAGCTCTCGTATCCTCAGTGTGAAATTGACCGTTATTTTCCCTTCTCTCTTCCTCTTGTGGGTTTTTTTTTTTTTTTCTCATCCAGACCAAAGAACGTGGCTCCACTCGAGTTCATGCCCTTAACAACGTCAACAGAGTCCTACAGGTCCTGCATCAGAACAATGTAAGTGCTGCAACTCTCTCTTTCTTTTTCTCGCTCTCTCTCTCTCTCTCTTTCTTTTTTCTTTTTCTTTGATTGCCTGTGACCTTGATGAAGCAGGTTTTACCCTTGGGCGGCTGTTGGCTCTAATATGTGTGAATATTGCTTCCTCCATCTGTCTGCCCTCTGTCAGTCACTATTACTGAGAGATGGACAGACAACGCCTATGGTGAATGTTTGTGCGTGTGTGTGCGCGTGCGTGTGTGCGTTCACGTGTGTATGTATGCGTGTTTGTGGGTCTGTGTGTTGAGGGGAAAAGCTGATGAGAGTGTTTGTGGAGGACTGATGAGGATGTTTCTATGGTGTTGACTGGAAAATCTGTTTCCATGTGTCTTAACATGTTTGTGCCGGGGCATACACACATGCACCCAAAGTTGTACACACTGCTCTCATTCCACAATCCTGCCATCAGTCCCTGGAAACCTCAGTGTGTCGTGCCAAAAATGCACTGGGAAAGATGGAATGCGCTGGAAAGCAATTTGAACTTTTTGACATTCAGTCGTGTTGATTTCTGATTACCTCATGAAAATGGTACCCTTAAGTGCTGTGTGTAGTCTTTAACCCCCGTCCCACACCCACACACACACACACACACACACACACACACACACACACATACACGCATACATGCAATCAATCCATACCTCATTCTTCGCTTACAAAGACTGACCATACAACTGCACCATGTATGATCTTGTCAGTTCATGGGTTTCATTTTCTAGCTTTACTCCACAAACATTATGATATGGCAAACACTCTCTCCTCTGCCAGTACCCCTATAACATCAAAGTGCTGAGATAATATCAGAGATAACATTTAACATCAAGTACAACCACAGGGCTTTGGACCTCCTCCTACTCCTTAATTAGCCGTAACATGAATTTAAGCTATTTGGACACCAAGGACACTTTGACCCTTACAGCAAAAAGATAACTCATGACCTCTTGTCATCAAGTGTAAGTCTTGTGTGCTAGGCATGGTCAAACACACAGACACACACACAGACACAGACACACACACATGCATGCACGCACGTACACATGCATACTTCAGACATCCCCACCACTGGATATATTGAATATGCCTCTCTAATTCACTCACATACATGCATATACATGCATACACACACACACACACACACATTTATGCAGACACACAGTTAGCGATGTTTGAATTTTGCAGTTTTCCATACAGGTCTTTTTCCTGAATAATAGTTGGCCTTTGATGTAACAGTTTTAAGTCATCTTGTGTAGTTTTGCTCTGATAGAAGCAAAACTACAAAATGCTCAGGACCTAAGCCATGTCAAATCAGGGTGACCATGTGAATTTTGGTCTGAATAGAGCTGGGCAACACAGTCTACTCTCCATCGCCACGTCTTTGTTTCACTCTCTTTCAATTCTGTTCAGATTTTTCACAAAGCTGTAAATCACTCAGAGGAATAATGACCCTCCCATTCTCTCTTTCTCTCTCTCTCTCTCTCTCTCTGCAGGTGGAACTGGTGAATATTGGAGGCTCAGATATAGTGGACGGGAATCATAAACTAACTTTGGGTCTAATCTGGAGTATAATCCTGCACTGGCAGGTGAGTTTCCAGAAGCTTGAGACTCTTACCTCCCCATGCATCTGCTCTGTCTCCCCTCCCCATCTCAACCTCCTCTTCTCTCTCCCCTCCCCATCTAAACCTCCTCTTTTCTCTCCCCTCCTCATGCCAAACTCCTCTCCTCTCTCCCCTCCCCAGCCCAATCTCCTCTTCTCTCTCCCCTCCCCATCCCAGCCTCCTCTTCTGTTTGCTCTGCACTCACAAATCCCATACCTCTTACCTTCTCCATAATTTCGCTGTAACCGCTGCACCTCCTCCGTCCTCCCTCCATGTCCCTCCCAACTCATCTGTTTGCTCTCTGCTCGCAGATCCTCAAACTCTCTCCACCCCTGCTCTTCTGTCTCCTCTCACTGCCCCACCCTTGCTCCCCTCACTTGTCTCCTCTATGCATCCAGACACACAGCAAACATGGCTCCTCTATGAGCTCACTAAACACATTCTTTTCAAAGAGGCTTTTTAGAGACATTGCCATTAGGGGTATGTGTGTGTGTGCGTTTGTGTGCATGTGCGTGTGTTTGTGTGTGTGTGTGTGTGTGTGTGTGTGTTTTTCCAGAATGAGAAGCGAGGCATTTAAAAGCTGTTGAAAGGATGTTTATGCCTGTGAGCTGGACTGAGATTAATGTTGAAAGAAGATGTATGACAGACTGTTTTTACTGTGTGTGTGTGTGTGAGATCAGGTGAAGGACATTATGAAAGATGTAATGTCCAGCCTGCAGCAGACAAACAGTGAGAAGATTTTGCTCAGCTGGGTGCGCCACTGCACGCGCTCCTACGATGACGTCAACGTCCTGAACTTCACCACTAGCTGGGCTGACGGCCTGGCCCTCAACGGCGTACTACACCACTTTAGGTAAGATAATTACACAGGCAAACACACAACAGCATGCAGCAGCATCCTGTAATGCTTCAGGTTAGATCAACACACACACACACACACACACACAATCACATGCACAAATACACACACACACACACACACACACATGCGCACACCCACACACACAGAGCTTCAAGTTAGATCAAGACATGTGCACACCCACGCTCACGCGCACGTGTGCACACACACACACACACACACACACACACACACACATACAAACACAGATATGCCACACACACAGACTTACACACACACACACACACACACATTCACGGTGGGAGAGACACCATCATGCATTACTTCATATCAGCCAGAATCCTTCAGTTGATGCCTAAAGAGGAAAACTGACCAGTCTTTTGATTTACACATGGGCATTTTTAATGTCTGACTCTCTTCTGAATACCTAAAAGAAAGACGCCATCAAAACTGTTGTTTGGAAAGAGTAATGAGGCTGCACATTTTTCTTTACCTCCTCTTCTTTTCCTGTTGTTTTTCTCCCTCCTCCAAACATGTGGCTGAATTGAGACAGTCATTAATGTAACAGTGTTAGACAACCTCAGTTGCATTTGCTGTGTGAGTCTGGGAGTCCAAAGCCGTGGCGGTTCTCCTGCCTGTACTGTTGTGTCCCACAGTCGACTGGTTGCTGGGAGACAGCCTCCTACAGCATGTGTTTGCACTGCAGGAGTCACAGAGCTCCCCGACTGCCTGCCGCTCTCAGGGGAAAGGGGCCACAAGGTCTATTGATGGGGTCAGAGGTCGCCAGGGTGTGTGTACACAAACCGCGCGGCCTGTTTATGCCAATCATGTCACAGCTCGTCGTACACACATCTATGCACACGCGCTCACACACACTCACGTACATGCACAGCGAGACTATGAACTAAGGACACACATGTTGTTTTTAGACTTGGTCCTAGCTTCTCTGGCATTCTTTTCACACACTCCACTCCACAGAACAGCTAATGCTCACAGGCTTGGTCCACACACAGGTCCTCACCACAGCAGTCTCTGTGTTTGGCCCATAGTAGAATAACTTTACACAGCAGTAGAATAACTTTACACAGCAGTCTCTGTGTTTGCCCCAGAGTAGAATAACTTTACACAGCAGTAGAATAACTTTGCACAGCAGTCTGTGTTTGGCTCAGGGTAGAGTAACTTTGTACAGCAGTCTCTATGATTCGCCCAGAGTAGAGTAACTTTACACAGCAGTCTCTATGATTGGCCAAGAGTGGAATAACTTTACACAGCAGTCTCTATGATTGGTCCAGAGTGGAGTAACTTTACACAGCAGTCTCTATGATTGGCCAAGAGTGGAGTAACTTTATACAGCAGTCTCTATGATTGGCCAAGAGTGGAATAACTTCATACAGCAGTCTCTATGATTGGCCAAGAGTGGAATAACTTTGCACAGCAGTCTCTATGATTGGTCCAGAGTGGAGTAACTTTACACAGCAGTCTCTATGATTGGCCCAGAGTAGAATAACTTTGCACAGCAGTCTCTGTGTTTGGCCCAGAGTAGAGTAACTTTACACAGCAGTCTCTGTGTCTGTTCCAGAGTAGAGTAACTTCACACAGCAGTCTCTGTGTCTGTTCCAGAGTAGAGTAACTTTACACAGCAGTCTCTGTGTCTGTTCCAGAGTAGAGTAACTTTACACAGCAGTCTCTGTGTCTGTTCCAGAGTAGAGTAACTTCACACAGCAGTCTCTGTGTCTGTTCCAGAGTAGAGTAACTTTACACAGCAGTCTCTGTGTCTGTTCCAGAGTAGAGTAACTTTACACAGCAGTCTCTGTGTTTGGCCCAGAGTAGAGTAACTTTACACAGCAGTCTCTGTGTCTGTTCCAGAGTAGAGTAACTTTACACAGCAGTCTCTGTGTTTGACCCAGAGTAGAGTAACTTTACACAGCAGTCTCTGTGTCTGTTCCAGAGTAGAGTAACTTTACACAGCAGTCTCTGTGTCTGTTCCAGAGTAGAGTAACTTTACACAGCAGTCTCTGTGTCTGTTCCAGAGTAGAGTAACTTTACACAGCAGTCTCTGTGTCTGTTCCAGAGTAGAGTAACTTTACACAACAGTCTCTGTGTCTGTTCCAGAGTAGAGTAACTTTACACAACAGTCTCTGTGTCTGTTCCAGAGTAGAGTAACTTTACACAGCAGTCTCTGTGTCTGTTCCAGAGTAGAGTAACTTTACACAGCAGTCTCTGTGTTTGGCCCAGAGTAGAGTAACTTTACACAGCAGTCTCTGTGTTTGGCCCAGAGTAGAGTAACTTTACACAGCAGTCTCTGTGTCTGTTCCAGAGTAGAGTAACTTTACACAGCAGTCTCTGTGTTTGACCCAGAGTAGAGTAACTTTACACAGCAGTCTCTGTGTCTGTTCCAGAGTAGAGTAACTTTACACAGCAGTCTCTGTGTCTGTTCCAGAGTAGAGTAACTTTACACAGCAGTCTCTGTGTCTGTTCCAGAGTAGAGTAACTTTACACAGCAGTCTCTGTGTCTGTTCCAGAGTAGAGTAACTTTACACAACAGTCTCTGTGTCTGTTCCAGAGTAGAGTAACTTTACACAACAGTCTCTGTGTCTGTTCCAGAGTAGAGTAACTTTACACAGCAGTCTCTGTGTCTGTTCCAGAGTAGAGTAACTTTACACAGCAGTCTCTGTGTCTGTTCCAGAGTAGAGTAACTTTACACAGCAGTCTCTGTGTCTGTTCCAGAGTAGAGTAACTTTACACAGCAGTCTCTGTGTCTGTTCCAGAGTAGAGTAACTTTACACAACAGTCTCTGTGTCTGTTCCAGAGTAGAGTAACTTTACACAACAGTGGAAACTAGTGTGACTCCACCACAGGAGGCTCTCCGCGCGGCCCAGACAAGTCAGAATTTCTAAAACATTTGTCCTCCCCTGAACTGGTTACACTAAAGGAGAATTTCAGTACTTCAGACAGGCAGTTTTCAGTCTACACATGGAAATGAACTATGTAGTTCCTTAGAAGAGTTTCATATGGTCTGATTAACTGGAGGACTCTTTCATGCTTGGTGTGGTCTGAAAGCCACTGCCCACACCCTCTCTACCTGTTTAAACTCTTCTCTTCTCCCTTTTCTTTCTCTTTCTGTCATGATATCTCCTAACCACTGTATTTTATTGTGGGTACACTTTGATCTGTTTAAAAGGTTTAAATCTCTCTTATTTATTTGCATGTTTATTTTGTTAAATGAGCACTTGTAAACATTTGGTCCTGATCAAGTGGCCATCAGACAAATGGATGCGTCAGTCCTAAGATTAAATCACTGGGATGGTTTTTTTTTTCTCCCTCTCAGAGTGCAGTTAGCTGCCTGCTGAGGAGGTTTTTTTTTTTTTTTTTTTTAATGTGAGGGACAATTTGCTAAGTTTTGTTTCTGTCTTATTCTCAGGCCTCACGCGTTCAGCTGGGAGACGGTTCTCAACATGACACAGGTGGAGAGGCTTGATCACGCGTTCAACTTCGCCAAAGACGAACTCAACATCGAGAGACTGCTTGACCCTGAAGGTAATCGTCATTTCCCCGCATGCAGTTGTGTCTCTTGGAGAAACTAAAACTGAAACCTAGTACCTGAAAGACCTACATTTCACTTCTGTTCATGTCTATACAAATGTGTACGTTTGCTGCAATACTGTTACAGATATACAGATACAGAATACATATAAATATATATAAAATTCACACAGGACATTAGATTAGACAGCATTAGCTCCAGGGTCTTTCATAACCATCAGTAACTCACCGTATCCATAGCCACTCTTTTCTCTCAAAGAGAGGCAATTCTTTTTTCATGCTTTTGCCTGTCATAATCTGAAGCAGATGGCTACAGGCGACTCTGATGAAGACCCCACTCCTCCTCCACGCTTTTGAAAACACTTAGAGTAGATGTGAGGAAATGGGCCAATCTAATTGGATTACACGCCATTCCCGACCACACGTAGATATGAACCATGTCCGTTCACAGGTTGGCCCCCTGTGATAATGGTCTGTTTTGGACTCAGTCTCTCTCTCTCTCTCTCTCTCTCTCTCTCTCTCTCTCTCTCTCTCTCTCTCTCTCTCTCTGTGTCTGTCTCTGTCTCTCTCTGTCAGATGTGGCCGTGCAGTTGCCTGATAAGAAGTCCATCATTATGTATGTGACCTCCTTGTTTGCCGTGCTTCCTAACGACGTTACCATGGATGATATCAGGGAGGTGGAGACCCTCCCCAGGAGGTACAAGGGGGAGACAGAGGAGAGCTCTCAAACGCTCTCTGCACAGGTGAGGAGAAATGCCACGGAGACTGCAACCTGTCACCGCGCCTCCCTACCACAAAACGGTCTCTCACTCAAAGATAATGAATGTTCATTTTGTGATTATTTATTCATTAGGGCTTTGGTTTCTAATCCTGAGGGTACATTCCTCAGCTATTTTTTCCATGTCTGACGTACCACAGAGAGAATAGTAGGACCCTTCTGCAGTACTGTGTAAGACTGTCGCCCTTAATGACTGAGAAGTTTGCCTGTCACTTTTATGGACAAGATTACACTGGGATTTTAAAATAGAATGAGCAATAGTTTGGAATGGTGAGAATTGTAGGTTTTGGTCCGACATTATCATATAGTTTCTCCTTTTTTGGGATGTGGCTGAAAGAGATGATAAAGTTGTTCTGAAAGTACAGAGTCTGCTTTTGGAAAGGGAGTAGAGTCCCCTATAGGAACTCTTCAGATTTCTCTCTCTGTCTCTCTATCATGCTCTCTTTTTCTCTGTCTGTCTCCATCTTTCTCGCTGTCTCTCTATCATGCTCTTTTCTCTGTCTGTCCCTCTCTTTCTCTCAGTGTCTCCATCATGCTGTCTTTCTCTCTGTCTCTCTATCATGCTCTCTTTTTCTCTGTCTCTCTCTTTCTCTCTTTCTCTCTGTCTCTGTCCAGTGGTCAGAGTGACTCATGCTCTTCAGTGCTCTGTCTCTGTCACACCCAGCAGTGCTGTTTTGGCATTGGAGTGACGTGCTCAGACACACACACACGCACACACACACACGAGGACACACGCTGAAGCACACACATACGGACAGACGCTCAGACAGACAGACACTCAGCTGGAGTAATGAGTGTTAGTCTGACCTGCATTGTGGATAGGAGCAGAGTTTGGTCGTTTGAAGTGGAAAACTGATTGCTTGTTGTCAGGGCGCGCTTTAGGAGCGGAACAAATGAATCACTCATCATGTCCTTACAGGCACTTTGGGAAGACCCCTCACTGTTTCTGTGTGTGTATCAGAACTGTAGCCTTGAGAGACAATTCTGGAAAGTCTTTCTTAAAGGGACACGCCAGCGGAAATGAGGTTATTTTTGCTCCCCGCCTTGTCTGTTAAAAACTGTACTTTGTTTTTATTTATTTATTTTTTTTTACATACATGTCTTTTTGTGTATAGTTAGCTGCTGCTGAAAGTTGAGACCCTCTTCAGAATTACTGCACGCGAGGAGGAGGAGAACAAACAAACAAAGGGCTCGTTCAAAAATCCTTGAAAAAGTTTGTCAGACATCACGCTGATACAGCACTATAGAGGTCTTATGTCGACTTTTGTTGACTTGTTGCTTTACTACATGCTAACTGAGGATGTTGAAGTATAACACATATGGATAGATGGATAGGTTTTTCAGGCCCCATCTGCATTACATATCAACACACCCTCAAAATGGGAGGCCTGGATTTACCCTGAAATCGGACTAAAACAGCAAACTCACTAACCAAGCCATTTGTCGACGTATTGTTTCGGTTGAAATACACTGAACCCGTTGTTCACATCTGTCCCATTACATGCCGACATTAGATGGTCTCATTTTGTTTCTGTCCACGTTCAGCAGCAGTTAACTCCTGCACAAAAATCCCTACTACGGTTTTTTGACAGACAGCTTGTTTCCATTTTGAGCGGCGTATTCCTTTAAAGGGCTGTAGACGTCTGTTGCAAAGAGCCTTGGATTTCCTAACGCAGAGGAAGTTCGACAACAGAGGGGAACAAAGACAAGCTCATTCTTAATTTCCACTCCGGATCCATGTTTTAGAAAACACTGCCAACACGACGTAAGCCCAGTCCCCCGGCCGCACCATTAAACAGACCTTCACTGGTCCCTCTCTGTGGGGCATACTGCCATTTCCATGTCATTTAATCAACAACATATCTTTGTTTGTTCTCTCCCACAGTTTATACTGGGGATATGACGTGCGCTCGCGGTGTTTGGAACGGAGTTTTTGTTTTATTTTATCGTAATTGTGCATATATGGTGTATTGGGCGAGAGAGGGAACAGAACTATGTTTGCAGTCCTTCCATATGGTCATAATCATTGAGCTCTCTCACTGCCAAACCACGGCTTTCTTCTCTGCAGTGAAGGGAGAGATTTCAGCCCTAGTCTCCTTGCCCCCGGCTTTGCGCTCTCTCATATGCAAAGAGCCGGCCTGAATGAGATAAAGCAGTTTTATTCTACAGTACATGGGTGGGACCGCTCATATTTTTTTCAAACAAATGACTCCTTTCTCCATACGAGGGGGCATTCCAGGCTACTTGTGTTGGCTTATTTATTTATTTGTCATGCAGCAGAAGAAAGCGTTTTTTGTGCGAAAAAGACATGAAACTTAGCATTTTTCATTCGATTTTTTTCCCCTCAGACTTTTAATGCTCCAGGCATTTTTTGTCTCACGAACATGTTTTTCTTGGTAAATCTGTTTGTTTCTTTTTGCCATTCTTAGTGTCTTTATAAGCACACAGCCCAATGAAAATGTATAGATTTCTTTTTTTAGACTCTACCTGTATAGCAAGCCAACGCATGCTCGCAGAGGCCTTGTTTTACTCTAAGCATCTGCCTATAACGAAAACCCAAAAAGTGAAGTTATTATTCAAACACAGAACTAGATGAAGCTTGCCAGTCAGCGTGAATGAAAGTTCTGGAATGAACTGGATCTTTTCTCCTGTGTTCATGGCCTGCATCACATGATCACTCTTTTGGTACTGACCAGTTTCCTAATGGTTTACAGAACTTTGCCAGGTTTTAATTTATTAACATTTTATTAACATAGTTTTGTGTTTTGTTGTTTGGTTAAAAGACGCTTTGAAGGCTACATTTCAAATACTGCGACATTCTATAATGAAAAAAGTCTAAGTTTGAAAGTACATATATATGAGACTTATTAAATGAATTCTTCTGAAGTTCACACCCAGGGGTAAATGATTTGGGTTCTTTGCTCTCCATCATTATCTCTCCATCTCCACCCTCCTGTCCTTTTTACTCTCCCTTTCTCTTTGTACACTCCTGACCTTTACTGTGCCTGTAGGAATTTTGGGGAAGCCCCAGAGACTGGGTGTTAACAGTGACTCTCTCTTTGGCTCAGAATGACATAATATAGAGGCGTTTCTCCCTTGCCCTAACCCACTTATCATTATTTTTCCAGTATGGTAGCATTTGGAATGCTGATCAGCCTGCTCTTATTAGACACACACACACACACGTGCACACACATACACACACACACAAATGCACACGTATCACTGTTTCGGCTTGGTCTTTGTTCTGTGACATTTTAATGCTGGGTATACTATGGTGTGTAGGTTTCCTGTTTAAATGGTAGCCAAGGGTGTGTGTTTAGGCTGTTATGCTCCTCCTGGTAGCTTTTGTTTTTACAGACTTCAACTGCAGTCATGATTTTAATGTGTGTGTGTGTGTGTAAGTGGGTGTGTGTATTCATACTTTCAGTCAGCTGTGACCCAAGAATGTCCAATTCTGCTGCAGAATAGCCAAGGCCCCATGATGGGTGTGACTAATAGTCAAAAACCTGGTGGTTAAAGGTCTCCAGTCTTTGTTTTGGAGCTTTGACGGGCTGAGCTCTGCAACTCAAACCCAGTTTTGTGTTTCTCTTCACATTTAATTCCATAATGTCCAGTTTAGTTTTCAGTTCTTGTATATAACAGTCTATGCAAATTAAACATTATTAAAATGTCTCAAATTACATCAGCTATCTCATTGGTCTTAGGCCTAAGGCACTGTTCTTGGATTGGCTGGGTGCTCTAACCTGTGTTTGTGTCGTTGCAGGGATTGGCTGTGGAGGCTGAGGAGGCGGGCAGCA
>NC_044504.1:12043340-12080840 GCF_902362185.1 Chanos chanos | reverse complement strand
TCAGCACACAGTTGTACCTTAAACATGCTAAATGATGTTACCTATAACAAGCACATGAAATGTATTATGTTTGATAACCAGTATCGGTACTGTAATCCTACTAAGCACGTGACGTGCCAAAGACCTGTTAAGGTTTATGCAAATGTATATTAAGATATATTATCGCTGTTTATTGAAATAACTTATTTCTTCTCCTGTAGACGGAGACCTTTGAGTCTAAACCCAGAGGATCGCGTATGTCTTTCTGTTGCGTTAGTCACAGTTCTCTGTCCATACCTTTTTTTTTTTTTCTTTTTTTGTCAGGCTTTCATGATGGAGCTGACAGCGCACCAGAGCAGTGTGGGTAATGTGCTGCAGGCAGGAAACCAGCTTATCGCTCAGGGCAACCTGACTGAGGAGGAAGAGGAGGAGATCAGAGAGCAAATGACCCTCCTCAACTCCCGCTGGGAGAATCTGCGAGTGGCAAGCATGGATCGGCAGGCCAGGTACACACACACACCTCTGCCTACACAGACCCCTCCTGGAGTGTATGTATTTACCATGCATGATCTGATCAAATACAATCTTCACACACATACAAGGATCAAACACTCAGTGCAGTCTCGTTAAACTCATTGAGTTCAGACTGAAGTGGACCCATGTTCAATTGGTTAGCAGTTGATTTCATTTGTGTATCTATCCAAGTATGAGTGAAAGACATCACATGCTTGACTGCATGTCCTTATGCCATGCACTGAAGAGAGATCTGTTGTAATTGAATGAGAAACAATGCACGGTTACTAAGGGGACACTTGGTGTAGATGCTGGTGTCAACTTCTACTGCCTCCTGTACCCAGTGTCCTCAGAGCCAATTAACCTGTTGATTGTGTATGTTAAAACTTGTCTCTGCTGTCATAAGAGAACATTCTGTCTCCCTCTCTGAAAGTTGTAGAATGAATCTAGAAGATTCTGTTTCCTTCTTTCAAAGCCTTCCCATGAATTTTGGTCAGATACATGTAATTTCCAGGAGGGATGAATGTTTTGTTTTTATTTGATCTTTCCCATTGTCCCCTTTCTTCTTTCTTTCTTTCTTTCTTTCTTTCTTTAGGCTTCATGAAGTTCTGATGGACCTTCAGCAACAGCAACTGCAGCAGCTATCTGATTGGCTGACGGAGACAGAGGGGCGTATCCGTAAGATGGAGGCTGAACCAATTGCCGGAGACATGGAGGGATACAAAGCACAAATAGAGCAGCACAAAGTAAGGAAACTATTCTATTTGTGGAGAAAAGGAAACTATTCTATTAGTGGAGAAAAGGAAACTATTTGAGTATGAAGAAAAGAAAAAGTGAGGAAACCTGATTGGATAATAATAAAAAAAATGTATGACGTAAGGTGTGCAGGACACACAGTGGTGCACTTTAGCCAAATGAAAAGGATATTACACCAATAAAATTCTAACCAAAAAAAGAATACTATACCAGGACTGGCGACTTATCTTCAATGTCATTATTCTGGCCACCGGATTTTTAGACTGTTACAGTGGACATGCTTTATTACATTTGTTGTAGCCATTTTGTGAATTAATAACTTTGTGTTTTGTAAATATATCTGAATATTAATATTATTTATGCACCTATGTACCTGTTTGTGCTAAGTTGGAAAAATGACATTCTAGGTGAAAGTTTATGCTTGTACTTACGGTAGAGCCAGGGCACATTTACGTCACCGTGGGAAAAACCCGGGAGAATGGATTTGGAAGTTTGTTTCTGGTAAATGCGGATTGAGTGACGGTGGTTGAAAACGATTTTTTGACCACTTTTGATTCACTTAATTTCCCTTTATATTACAAATCTAAGTTATTTTCGTTTTCTTTTATGTGTTATTGGAATTATCAAGTCTTTTTGGTTGACATCTTTTGTTTCAATAAATGGAATTTCATTAATTTAAAGAAGGACTCGAAAGTGCGTTCAAAACAGCTACCTGCTCATTCATTCCACGGTCTTAATTTGGAAAAGCGAATCATGGAAAGGCCGAGACAACATTTCATTCATAATAAACAAACTCCCCTTTTGCTAAAAATGTTAGCACTTTCTGAGTAAACAGGTAACAGAGAGAGAGAAGAGCACTCCTGATTAGTCAGTCAGAGGTCTGTTAAGCAGGCCACTCATTAACCTCCTCATAAACATACTGTACTGGCCTGTTGATTTTAGTCTTGACCATGTAGTGCTTTAGATCTTTCCAGAAGACTGAAGTGTTGGTTTAGAGTTGGTCCTCCTTATCTACTTTATCTCTGTTTGGATGGACTGGGTGCATTAACGAGTGACATATTTATCATGTTAATGTGGAGAGACAACAATCTGTGTGCGTTGTAGAATACACACACACACACACACACACACAAAAGAAAAAACTGATTTATGTCTGCAGTTGGGCCTAGAAGCCATTACAGAAATTAACTATGACTTTTGTATGTTTGAATTCCATTCAAGCATTGAGTGTTTCTCAGGTTCTGCATGTGTATTGTAAATGAGAGAGAGAGAGAGAGAGAGAGAGAGGGAGAGAGGGAGAGAGAGACAGAGAGAGAGAGAGAGAGAGAGAGAGAGAGAGGAGTGACTGAGCAGATGAGTATATGCCTCAGTGAACAGGATCAAGACTAACACGCTCTGTTTGTTCTGTGTGAGGAGAGATTTCCATCGGTCTCATCGCTGTTTGAGCTTTGTCATGGTCTAAAAACTCGCTCTCTCTTTCTGTCACACACAAGCACACGCAAACACGCTCTCAACTGAAACCAAACCACTACATCTTAATTCTCCTGTGTCATACATACTCAGCAGACATGCTGAAAAGTGAATTTTACACTGTTCACTGACGTCTGTGTAACCATGGCAATATTCCATTATGGGTTGTTATAAGTCAGTCTTTAGTGAGGTGGACTTAATTTAGATCCAGATGATTTATACAGTTCTGTTGACCTATAACTCTTTCCCTCAGGTGTTACAGAATGACCTGGAGCTGGAGCAGGTCAAGGTGAACTCTCTGACACATATGGTGGTTGTGGTGGATGAGAACAGTGGGGAGAGCGCCACTGCTGCTCTGGAGGACCAACTGCAGGTAAAAGTCAACCGAGAATGGCTTCAGAATGAGCCTCAGATACCCCTTTTCCACTGCCGCGGTGTCGGTGCCGGTGCCTAATCGAGCACCGGGGCCGTGCTTTTCCACTGACAAAAAACTGGTGCCGGTGTCTAAAAGCTGGCACCGGCATGGCACCACAGAATTGCTGGTCCTAAAAGTTGGAACCGCTGACGTCAGAGGCTATGCAAATAAAAACCACGCGAGAACCAATCAGTTCAGCATTTGATGTCTTTGCTACGTGACGTTCTCTAGAGAGGCGAGAGTAACAAAAAAAGTCTGACCAAGATAGCGGTAGGCTAAAGGCTATATGTAACATGAAAATATGTATACGATTAAAATATGTATGGGCAATATTTTGTGTCTACATTAACACAGGCTGTTTACATGTTACATGAACGTAGTCGGACCCAGAATGGTAGAAAAAAAACACTCACTCTCTTGGCTCTGGCTGGTGCAAATAGACCACTGCAGACCATCATTTGAACACTCTTTTAAACTTTTGAGCTAGGGGACAGACTTACTATTTTCATGAATTTTGCCCCCAGAGCGAGAAGTTTTAAGGCAAAATTTGTGAGGTGTTTCACTGTGTGGAAGCGTAGCGTAAAAGTAAATTTACAAAAAAGCAAGCAGATGCGTTCTGTCCGACATTATTTTTTCCCCACGGAAAATTACCCACCGGCACCGGCAAGGGCACCAGCACCGTCCTAGTGGAAAAGAGCTAAGAATGGCTTCTGACCAAACTAATGTCACGTTATCTTAATCATTATTATCACTGGCTGATTTGGTCTGCTGTGTAAATATGTGTAAATGTCTCCTGCTTCGGTTCCCATTGTTTGTTTTGGGAGAGTGTGGCTGCACATCTCTTTAAAAATAAGGAGACCTGGAAAAGAGTCAGAGTGGTTGCAGAGCTGCTGCCCCTGAAATGCACAGGGATGTCTGTGAATCAGTGCAGCTGCTTTGTTGCTCTTTGCCCTCTCTCTGAATTTCTAAACTTATTAGACGTCTTCTGATTAGAATCAAGCAGAAATCTCTGAACATTTCCCCAAACATGGTACTCCACACTGTTTGAGCTGGTCTAAGACCTTGGCAAACGGTGCTCTCTCTCCTCCAAATACAACTCCCTCACAGAGATGTTCAGTAGCCTGTTCAGTTGACTGTCCTGCTCTGCCTCACTGACATTAGGGTTTTTTCTTTATCCTTGCAGTCTTTTTTTGATGTGCTTTTAAGTCAGAGAAAGAGGGGGAGAGAGAGAGAGAATGAGAGAACGAGAGAGGGGGGAGGTAATTGTGAAGGACGGCAGAGCTCTGTAATTTGTTTTGTGGTCTGTAATGAAATTGAGTGCTATTTGTGTCTTAACATTTTCATCTGTCTGCTGAAGGGATTGTGTTATTAAGGTCTGAGAAATCTGCTACATTTCTATGCCTCTGAGATCAATTTTGCGGCAAAATTGCTGGAACATTCACTTTGAAGGTGATGGTGTCCTGTTTATGATTAAATGCAGGCTGTTGGGAGTTGAGCACACCCGGGGAGAGATACAGAGGTCTCTCTCCAACTAGTTGAGGAGTGTGCACCAAAACGGCAAAACAGACTTTAAAAAGTCCACTATGCAGATCATGGCTGAACAGGGCAAACTGCACTTAGTTGGATGAATTAGTAAATGCTTTATGTGTAACTCTTCTCTTCTCTTCTCTTCTCTTCTCTTCTCTTCTCTTCTCTTCTCTTCTCTTCTCTTCTCTTCTCTTCTCTTCTCTTCTCTTCTCTTCTCTCCTCTCCTCTCCTCTCCTCTCCTCTCCTCTCCTCTCCTCTCCGGGGTCAGTGTCTGGGTGAACGCTGGGCCGCAGTATGTCGCTGGACTGAAGAACGATGGAATAAACTGGAGGAAATGCACGTTGTGTGGCAGCAGCTGTTGGACGACCAAGTAAGATCCTTTTCTTTACCATGAAAGAAAGAAACAAACAATAGGCTCAGTATGAAGGCCACGCCTTCTATTAAATGATTATCCCATCCCCCTGATTCAAAAATTGGAATCTTTTGGAATCTTCTTAACAAAATGTATGTATTTGCTCAATCACAGAAAAGTTCAAGAATTTTACATTAATGTAATACTAGCAAAGGCACAAATTCAACAAGCTTAAAACTGGCTATGTTATGCAGCATAGCACCTCAATTTGTGTGTGTGTGTGTGTTTGTGTGCATGCGCCTGTGTGTGTTTGTGTGTGTATTTGTTTGTTTGCAGGCTTTGTTCCGTGCTTGGCTGATGGAGAAGGAGAAGGCTCTCAGTGAGGTTCAGATGGTCAACTTAAAAGACCCAAATGAAATCAACGCTAACGTCCGCAGATTAGCCGTAAGCAGCCAAACAAGCGTGGATGTTAACGTCATTAGCATTTGCTGCGATCAGAGATGCTGATTCGCAGAGTGGAGATATTAGATTTGGAGCCTGTGTCAAATTGAATTTCCACCCCACATCACTCCCATTAATGCACACATTTTGAATAATGAGGAATCTTGTTCAGACATTTCTACTGATGTCTGAACACCACAAAATCAAATTCAATCAGGTGTTTACAGGTAAAAAAAGATGATTGGCTATAAAAAAATACACAAATCGGTCACGCTAGGACATGTTTATTCCTTTTTCACAGTACATTGTTGTATCTGTTTCACAAGCCAGTTTTTATGGATTCTGTTTTTTTTTGTCTTGATATTCTTACCTGCCCGTTTCACTGTTGAATTCCTTTCTTTCTTTCTTTTTTTTTTTAATGTCTTTTGAATGTTGTAATGGAGTCAAACCGAACTGGATTGCATAGAACTGAATGACGCTGACTCTTTGACCCTGATGTTTCTCTCTGACAGACCTTAAAGGAGGACATGGCTCTGAAGCGCCGTACTCTGGGAGCTCTGTCTGACGCGGGGCAGGATGTTACTCTGCTCCTCCAGAGCCCGGCAGCCGCCCTCCGCATTGAGGCGGATACCGAGGAGCTGGCCCAGCGCTGGGATAACCTGGTCCAGAGACTGGAGGACTGCTCCAACCAGGCACGAGATAGCTTCCGTTTAATTCCATTCATCTCCTGCCTGTCTGTCAGTCTTTTTATCTGTCTGTGGGCTTGTCTGTCTGCCTGATCCATACTGAGAGGCAGGAAGAATCCTTGAATCACTGAGAATTGATGTGTCCATGTGAACTGGATTTAATGGGGGCACTAATCAGCGTACAACTGAAAGTATCTGCATTGTGGTTGGAAGGCATGTTGTGGTACCTTCCAGTTAGCCAGATGTTGAAATTGTGAAGAGTGCTTTAAAAAGCTCTAAATTTACCTCTTACTGTAAAATTCACTGTAGACTGTCACAGAGTCACTGGACTTAATGGAATAATACACACACACACACACACACACACACACACACACATGTAAACAGGACGCCTGTGCTCTACAAACAGAGGCATATGTCTCACTCTTACCTCCTTTAACAGCCAGCTTGCCTTAAGAAGGTCGACAAATTTCTCTCCTTACAGCACCTGGGAATGAATTGAAATGAAGGGTGTGAAAGTCTATGTGGGTGTATTGAAACAGAGTTAGTGTAGAAGTGCATGTGGATGGGTCAAAATCTATAGGGATTATCTGAGACAGTTAGTGTAGAAGTGCATGTGGATGGGTCAAAATCTATAGGGATTATCTGAGACAGATAGTGTAGAAGTGTATGTGGATGGGTCAAAATTTATAGGGATTATCTGAGATAGAGCTAGTGTGGAAGTGTATGTGGATGAGTTAATACAGTGAGTTAAGTCTGTGAAGATGAGTTAAAGAGTTAAAGTAAATGGTTATTCATGAATTAATGCTGAGTGCTTAGTGTTTGTAGATGTATGAGTTAAAATAGATTTAAAGTAAATGGTTATTGATGAGTTGATACAGAGTGAGTGTAGACATCTGTGAAGATGAGTTAAAATAGAGTTTTTTCTTATAAAATAGCGTTAAAATAGAGTAAATGGTCATGTGGATGAGCTGAGGTGGAACACTGTGGGATCAGATGAGAGAGAGTTAGAGACCCTAGGTGCTATAACACTGACACTGTACTATGTGCTCCCTACCTCTCTTTTGCCTCCCCCCCTCTCTTTCTCTCTCTCTCTCCACCCTGCTGGATGTCTCTGTGCTTGGTAGGATGCTACAAACACTCAAACCTGCACTAAGCTGACACAACAGACTTCTTCAGTATTTCTGTGTCTGGACTGACTTCTGTTTAAGTTGTCTCATTCACAACCTTCATCTGTCCCGTTTCCTAGGTAACTGAAGCAGTGACCAAGGCGGGGATGCCTCAGGTGCAGGAGAGAGTCGTCATGGAGACCGTTACCACAGCAGTCGAGCGATTTGAGCAGACGGTCGCCAGCGACGACCCCGAGCTACCGCCGCCTGCCCCCCCGAAGAGACGGCATCTGGACGCTGACATGGAAGTCAGGAGACTGTAAGAGACAAACACGCTCAGCAACAAACAACTAAAGCTTGTTTACATTTTTTTGTGTGTACAAGCACACATATTCACATATTGTCTTCCTCTCAGGCTTTCTTACTCACTGTATAAAAAAGATATCTTTTCATTAAGGTTTATAGGATTTGCGGTGATACTGACTTTTGTTATTTCATCTTTTGGACAGAGTTGAAAGTGAAATTCCTGAGGTGTTAGCCTTTCTTACTTCTTGGAAAACTGCAGCCAACCGACTGGCCTCTGGAGATGCCTCTGACACAAAGGAAAAACTACAGGTGGAAAAACTGCAAAACTGTCCCTAGTTCTGTTCAGTCAACTTTTCATTTGTGCATTACTGAAAGATTTTTTTTTTTTGGTCCAATCAGGCAGTAGAGGCTGGGCTAGCAGAGAGGGAGGGGCAAGTAAGAAAGGTGATACAGGGAGGAGAGAAAATTCTGGAACAATTGGAAAAGGGTAAGGAATTATGGGTCATTTCTCAAAACACAAACACAAAGCTTGGAGACACCATCTGTCTTTGAATAAAAGCAATGTAGGATTCCTTTTCCTTGCTGTTCCCACTTGTGAGGACAAAGAGCTTTAGAGTGTGTATTTTAGTGAGAGGTCTAACTTAAGAACCAGTCTTTCAGGACAGTAAAGATTTTATTTTATAGGCATTTATGCAAATATTAGGTCCATTTACAAAATATTTGCACACACTCACACACACACACACACACACCAACCTTCTACTACTATACAAACTAAACAAAGTGGATCATTTACCTTTGACAACCTTCTGTCTCTCGTTTCCTGTGTGTCTGTACAGAGGGCCTCCCCTCAACTGACGCTCATTCTGGAGTGAACTTGGTGCGTGGAGAGTGGGAGAACTGTCAAAAACTACTCCAGGACCTAAGAAACAAGCTTTTGCTGGCAGACCGCATCCAAAGCTGCTCTGCTGAACTCCAGGCTCTGGATCAGGCTTTGGTGGAGCCGGAAAAATGGCTGAGCTCTACTGCTGGTTCTACTGCTGATGAGAAGAAACTTCAGGCCCTCAAGGCAGAATGCCAGGTCTCTTTAATGTCTTACCTCCACTGATCTCAAAACCCCTCAAACAGGCCAAACAAACCCTTTACCTCTGAATTTAGAACTTAAGCAACCTCTGGTGGGAATTATCACTAACTCAGAGGCTTTTGGTGTGTTTGTGTGTGAGATAGTGTGTCAGGGTGAATGTGAGTGTATGTGAGAATTCTCGTGAGGTTTTGTTGATGTTAGTGTAGCAGTATTTGTAATAAGTCACTTTCTCTCTCTCTCTCTCTCCCTCCCTCTCTCTCTTCTCTCTCTGTTTCTCTCTGTTCCAGGCTCATTTGGAAGGATTAGCAGCCTTGTCCCCACGCCTTAGCGAACTTTCTTCTCTGGTTGAAGAGCCCAGCGTTCCCGAAACCCTGAAAACCAACTTTGCCACCCTGACCGCCCGCTACTCTTCCACCACTCAGGAACTGACAAAACGAGAGCAGGAGCTCAGTGCAGGTACGATCAAGATGTTCCAGGAACCTCCTAATAACACTTCAGCCACCCTTACTCAGAATGCAGTGTCAGTTCTACCCCCCCCCCCCCCCCCCCCCCCACCCCACCCCCCTTATCCTTCACTTTATAAAGGTATTGCACTGCATTTGTAGTTTTCTGAATTTGGCCGGCTGAAAAACTTTTGAATTGTAGGCCAGTCACAGATGAAGTGTTTACTGAACAGTGTCATACACTTAAAGTGTGGACTTCCCTTCTGGATTGGGTAGCATGCCATGACACAGACTTAAGATTGCACAGGGAAAAACGGAAAAGAAAAGAAGTATAAACAGAGATATTGAGAGACAGTCCTTACAGTTGAGTGGCTGTCTACGAAATTGTGCCATGGTCTGAAACAGCACTCGATTTATTCAAAGTCTTGGTTTCCATGTAGTAGGAACAGGATAACCATAACCAAAAATTCATATCAGGGTATAGTGTACATTTTGGATGGTAATGGTATATATTTGTTGGTATGATATTTTCTGTTGAAATACATTACAGAGGCTTTATTGTGCCCTCCTCCCTCTCACCTCCCTCTGTTCCTCCTCTCTCTGCAGAAGTGAAAAACGGTTTTGTGTACATCAACATTTACATTGCTTTGGGGTTTTTCATCTATTAATCTATAGACTAGTCACCAAACCGCCAGTCATTTTCCAAAATTCAACAAATTGTATAATTTGTTCAACCTAAACATGAAAATAATCCAGTCCAGTTTCCCGCTGTAGTGAAGATTTCTCCCAGTATGATGGCTAAACTGTTTTAAACTGCCCGGCTGTTGTGTCAGTTTCCGTGAGGCCAGAGTGTAGCGAAATGCCTGGACCTCTTGTAAAATCACAGACGCTCTATTTTTAACTGCATGCAGCCGTTCAGCGTATGCCCGCTTTTGAAACGCCTCCCAGAAATCCCACTGGCACTTCCACAGGTTTGAGGATTGAGACATGACTGCTGAGTGACAGAGTGACTGTGTGTTAGGCCTGTTTGTGAACCCTTCAAACACCAGGAGGTTGCGAGCACTGACAAAGAAAGTGACCATTCGCCAAAGGATTTAAAAATGATTAATCCGTGGAGTTAAACGTTAATAACTCTAGTTCAAAGCCTTTGCCATTGACGGCATCAGTGTCAGAACGGTTTGAGACCTCAGGCAACGCACCTGTTCTCCGGTCAGTGTTGCAGGACAGGCAAAGAGAGAGAGAGAGAGGGACTGTGTATGGAGAGGTCTTTTTTTTTTTAAATAACAGCCAAGAGCTGGTTAAGTGCCCAGAAAGTCCATTTTGTCTCAGCGGAAGGGGGACTTAGGTTTAAAATATCCCTCTCTGTGTGCCCTCCCTCTTTCTCCTCTCCCTTTTTTCCTCCCCCTGCTTTCTCTGTGTTCTCCCCACTCCTCTTCCGCTGGCTGGAAAGACTTGTGCATTATGTAACAGGTTAATCATCTGGAAGAGAGAGAGAGAGACAAGGCAGTATGTTTGCAGTTTGAATATTAGAATGTGTGCTGTCACTACATGGATTTTGCTTACTTTTAGTCTTTGTGTTGCCTCACACCCCCTTATGTTTGATACGTTTAGTATGGAGTTGTTATTTAAAAAAACCCCTCAAAACATTAGTCTAAAACATTACCATTCAACAGATCCACAAAATATTCAAATATTCTCAGGCTGTATTTTCTGTCCTCATCCATTAAAGGATGTTTTTGTCAGCTGTGCTCAGGTTTCTACAGTTTGTTGATAATCTATTACATTCCTTAGAGGCTCCTCAGACGGGAGTTTACTGCTGAAGTATCATATTTAACGCATGCACCTGTGACACGCTGAAATAGAAAGAACTAGGCTTTTGCACCCCCTTGTGGTCAGTACGCATCACTGTGAAAGATGAAAAGGCATCCTATGCATTAGAATAGCACTTTAATAGCAGCAGATATACAAACAATTACAAATACATGAATTTCCTCGCTGAAATGACACCTTCAGTTCTTGCATATGGAGAATGCATGCTCCGCTCATGCAAACTCAAGGAGCTCTGCATACGCTGAAAGTCTTGTTCGCATTGGATGTTTAGCCGTCGTATCAAATACAAGGTCTTTCCTCATTAACATAACAACAGCCAGCATGTATACAAGACTCCGCCATTAAGAGTTGTGCTGATTTGAGCTGGTCTGTAGATTTTGTGATCAGATACTGCAAGAACGGGCTACACTGTAGTCCAGGCATCAGAACTTAATGAATAGAGAGCGGTCCACTCCCAGGGATATCTCTCCAGCTCCCTGTGGAATAGTGTCTGTTCAAAGTGACCAAAGTGTTGACTCCACCAAGTGTTCTGCTCACCAGGTCAAACTGAACAATGCTTTCATTTCCACATAGCTCCAGGACATAATCAACTGTTTTTCCCTAAAAATCATAGAATGTTCAGACAGAAAGCAAATAGAAAACTCTTGACCTTCACTAATGCCTACAGAATGTGTGCAATATGAATTTGAAACTCTCTCCCCCCTCTATCCCTCTCTCTCTCTCTCTCTCTCTCTCTCTCTCTCTCTCCCCAGAGTTGGAAAGTCTTGAGCGTAATGCCCAGGCAGCCGGTGCTGTGCAGGAAATTGATGCCAGGCTGAGTGCCCTCAGGGCAAGTGTTGTGGATGTGCCAACAGCAGAACAAGCCGTGGAGAAAGCCCAGGTGAGCCCAGCTCTAAAAAGGGCTTAGAGCTTAAACATTCGTTACACTCTAACAAGTGTAATCCTCAGCAATGGGGTTTATTTCCTGTAATACAATGGTATTTAATAACTTAAATTTTATGGTGAATAGTAATGTAATTCCATAAGGGTTTTTAAACATAACCCTGTAGTTTGGGGCAATGTGGACTTTGTGAACTGTAATACTATGCTTATTGGAAATGGAGTTTATTGACTGTTATAGCATGGGGTTGGGGAATACATTCAGGAATTACCTCTATTACAGTGATGTGCTCATGGGTAAGGTATTTCAGATTAGTGTCGTTCAGTGATAGAAATGCCATGGCCATGGATAATGTAATCCTGAAGAACTCGTGTTGTGGTTGTGAGTAATACTGATGAGTAGATTTTAAAAAGGTGTAGTAAGTGTTTTTCTTTGTATAGGTGTTGTGTGCAGAGGTGGAGCAGCGGCAAGCGAAGACCTCAGACCCCACAGAACTGCAGCAATGGAACCAACTGTCCTCTCAGGCTCGTGACGAGCTGGGCATGCTGCAGTGCATTCTGGGTAGCCTGAGGGACACCCAGGTAAGTGCAATCCAATATAGGCATTTACATACTGAAATATACAAACAGTTGAATTCATACTCACCATATAGGTTACTTACGCTTTGCGGACAAGTTGTTAGTGCCAGCTGGGTCAGGTGTTGCCTAAAACACAGCTTGCAGTGTTGTGTGTGTGTGTGTGTGTGTGTGTATGTGTGTGTGAGTGTGTGTGGGTTAGCAGGTCTTCTCCCAATCATTGCACTTCAGCTATGCTCTCCTAGTGTCAATGGGTGGCTGCTAGGGTCACACAATTTTGTCAAACATCACATCACGACTATTTGGACACATCTGAAATGGAATATGATAAACATTTAACTTAACCTGTCAGGAGCACTGATTCATAGGAGTGATTAAACTTCTTTACCAAATCCATGTTTGCGGTGTCCCGATAAGCAATTATAGCATATAACAGATCCCTGCCAGCCAATCATAATAAAGTATTTCCCATGGCTGTTGCATTAATAGGTTTAATTACATCACAGCCTTTTTTTGGGTTTAGTAATTGCATGTATCAGAATTTTGATTTTCGATGAATTGTGGAGTCCCTAGCACCTGCGCTGTTGCATATGTGTTGTGCTTTGTTTGTCGTTGTCACGGTGTCTTCTTTAAGCTGCTATGTGTGGCGTACTGTGTGTTGTCGTCGCTGTGGTGAGCAGGTACGGAGTGCAGAGGTGTGCCGTTGGCTGGACGCTGTGCAGGAGCTCCTGGCACATGACTCCGCCAGTACCAGCGACACCGACAAGCTTCAGGAAGAACTCAACCAATGCAAGGTCTCGTCTCCGCACGCTTTAAACCACACCTCCCCCCACCTGCCGTACCCCACAGCACACGTTCTCCTTTAGCCCTAAGACAAACACTAGCTTTATCCTTTCGTTTACAATTCTGCGATGCCTGCCGAGTCCTGCTCTTTAAAGAGACTGCTGTTTGAGGCAAACTGAGGCAGGCTGCTGTTTTACCGAGCCAAACGAGAGTTCTCAGTGACCCTCAGCTGCGTTACGATGAAGAGGTCAGACCTCGCTGACCTGGTGATATTCCAGCCGTGTTACAGACAGCCTCGGTCAAATTTCTCATGGCTGTAAAAACGCTTGAAACAACAAACACCAGCAAAAACAGGCAGCTTGTGGCCTGGCTGACGAGGCTTTCCACACACAGCCAAAGGGAAATGATGTGTGCATACAGACGTGTCGTCCACTCAGGCCCTCTGTCAAATACAACACGCTGTTTTCCTTAGACATGCTTTTCTAGTTTTAGGTCACGTAACTTAAAACGGTAAACATGCTGTCAAAATCGAGAACTGTTTTGCGAGAGAATTAAAATTGTTCAAAACTGTCTCCTTTGGTACTCTCACTTCTGCGTGAAAGTCTCTGTGGAGAAAAAAATGAGAATTATGTGTTTAAAATGTGTTTATTTGTCATTCAGCTGTGGAACAAACACAAAAACTGCTGTGTATGAAATGAGCTGTCTCCACTTTAAGTCTGCAACGGTACAGTGTCAAAGTCTTAGATGTTGTTGCCAAAAAATGAGGTGTAGTCTCCGTATTTTCCCACGCTGATACAGGCTTTTGACTGATGTTGTTTGTTCAGTGTTCAGTGTCTTTCCAGGACAGTTATGTTTCTGTCCGTCTCCAGATTTTCAATGTTCGCCCCTCACATCTTGTGGCTATATAGCGAATGCTTTCATTGACGCTGCATTTTTGTGCCTCGTAAACTTTGACAATTTTTAAGACAGAGCAGTAAGCTGTTTTGGTTGGCGTCTGCCAAAGTAAAATACCCGTCAGCATTTGGACATTTGGTAACTTGGCTCTGCCTGAAGTCCTTGTCTTGTCTTCTTAAGGAGTATGTAGGGGAGATGGAGGCTGTGGAGGCCTCACTGAAACAGATGGCTGAGAATGTGACAGCGTTGCAGGAAACTGCAGTACCAGGATTGACCAGGTGGGGGCAGTTAGGGCTTGAGGAGAACCAGAGACGGTGGGATACTCTCAGCAAACAGGTAAGAAAGAAAGAGGTAAAACCTTCTTCTTTCTTTCAGAAGAAGAAAGACTGAGAGGAAACAAGAGGACAAAATAAGAAAGGGATATAAAGAGAAGGTGTAGAAGAGAAGAGGAGTACATAAGAACACATGGTGAACTTGTACACTAGGTTAACTTTACTAGAGTTGAGAGAAACTCTCGCGGAGTAGTGTAACCCCGAACAGTTCAGGTGCTACTCACAAATCCAAGCTGCTTTTGTCCATCATCTTCCCCTAGTTTAATGTGGTTTAATACTGTTCACTAAATTTTTAGATAAAGTTCTCTTTCAGTGAGCTTATAGAGCGGATTTGTGATGTATATTTGCATACTCCTCTTTGATTTGATCTGGGAGCTTTAACTCTTCTCTGATTGGTCAATCTATCAATTAGCCTTTAATGGAGTTGTAATGGCCTTGCTCTTTGTTTTCTGAACAGTTGCTTAGCCACCAGGAGCGAGTGTGTGAAAGTCAGGAGAAAGCGGTGAACCTGAGGAAAGACTTGGCCGAGATGGAGGAGTGGATGACGCAGGTGGACGAGGAGTTCCTCATGAGAGATTTCGAATACAAGAACCCGGAGGAACTGGAGGGAGCTCTGCAGGAGATGAGGGTAATGCTGATGTGACATAGAGTGACATAGACATGATTTAACCTGTCAAAAGCATGTAAGAATATGCTGTGTTACCCTATGGACAAAAGCTTTTGTTTAGTCTGTGTTTTAATGACTTTGCCATCATGTTAGAGAGACAGTGCACCTCGGTGAATAATGACACTCCCTTTTGTGGATTCTGTTTTTGGTCAATCATTTGACTTATTCTTGATATGAAAAAGAATGTCATAAAGTAACTACATATCTCACGCTATATTTGTCTTGCACGGGACAGTTGTGATTAATTATGCGGTTCATGTTTTAGTGCTATTTCTATTTCTGATTTTTTTTTTTTTTTGTAAATCATTCTTGCAGAGCGTGTAGGTGTACTACCACAGTGATTTAAAGCCGTGAATGTTAAATGGTGTGTTTGAGACTCGTGTCTGTGTTAACGAGCTGTGTGTGTGTGTGTGTGTGTGTGTGTGTGTGTGTGTGTGTGTGTGTGTGTCTGCGCTCTGTCAGAGGGCTAAAGAGGATGTGTTGCAGAAGGAGGTGAGAGTGAAGATTCTGAAGGACAGTATAAACATGCTGACGGCCAAAATGCCGTCCGGGGGCCAGGACCTGACTGCCGAGCTGGCGACGGTGCTGAAAAACTACCAGAAACTCTGTGACAGAATCAAGAGCAAGTGTCACACACTGGAGGTACTCTGAAGACACTAAACACAAACGCGCACATACACACATTTACACACACACACACAAGAGAAATGTTCCAAGGTCAGTAGTGTTACACTGAAGACATGTTGTGTCTGTCTGTAGGAGGTTTGGTCGTGTTGGATTGAACTGCTGCAGTATCTGGATTTGGAGTCAAACTGGCTCAATAGTCTGGAGGAGAAAGTTCAGGCCACACAGAACCTTCCAGAAAACACAGAAGTTGTGAATGAAGCTTTGGAGGTAATGAGCCCATCCTTCTCTCTGTTTCTCTCACTCCCTCTGTACGTCATACACTAGGGGTGTAACGGGTTTGTAATAAAACTAAAACTTTTTTTTTTTTTTTACACCTCAGCTCTTGTAAGTGAAGTTTTTTGTTATTAGTTTTTTTTTTTTCCCTTGAATGTGCTGCCAAATCATAGGGAACCTATATTCGCAGTAGAGGAGAACATTCTTCACTGTGTGTACTTTTGATCATTAAGAATTACATTAATCACTTTGAAGCTGGTATGCGCCTTTTTTTTCCTTTTCATTTCTCACAGCCAAAAAATATATGCGCCACACTTATCATTGCAGTGTGTGCATGGCCTCACTGAGCAGACAGTCACCACAGCTTTAATGACAATGTCAACCAAACAACTATGATAAATAACAACAAACACACTGTGTCATTACTCAGACCGTAAAGAATTTGGACTGGAATATATGAGTTCACATAAACAAATACAGTAGATCTCGTCTCTTGGTTTCTCAAAGCAGGAACTTGTTTTTTTTTCTTAAATTGAAGTAGCTGCACATTGATCTGAAAAAGGTCGGAGGTCATCCTTTTACAGTGGTCATGTGCTTTTTCTGCTGAAATGGTGTAGTGGAGTGACAGTCGGGAAACTGAGGACCCACCTGCCTTGTACTCATTGTTATGGAGAAGGCACTTAAAATAACTGTCACTCAAGTTTAGTTTTCTTACACTTATGTTCACTTAGGAAGAACCTCAAAAGAGAAGGTACTGAAGATAAGTTTTCTCTCATTCTAATTTTTGAAGAGCTTAGTTGCTCTTTGTATTAAATTTGTTCTTTTTGAGTTAAATTTGTGTAACACTTGCGTGTTTAAAAAGAAAGAATAAACTTCAGTTCTGAGTTGGCTCAATTTTCATTTCAGCCAAATCGCGATACAAACCTAACCAAAAACCAAACCGGGTCAATGTTACACCTCTACTATAGACCAGTTTACCCACCTGTCCTCCTCTGCACTGACCTACTTACTCCCTGAGTCTCTCCACACCCCTCCCTCTCTCCTTCTCCACCTCTTCCTCTCTCCTCTCTCTTTCTCTAACTCTATTCTCTCGTCCTCTCTTATGCTTATCTATCACACCCTTCCTGTCTTCTTCTCTTTCAATTCTCTCTCTCTCTCTCTCTTTCTCTCAGGCTCTGGAGTCTGTTTTGCGTCACCCTGGTGATAACCGGACTCAGATTAGGGAGCTGGGCCAGACTCTGATTGACGGCGGCATTCTGGATGACCTCATCAGTGAGAAGCTGGAGGCCTTTAATGCCCGTTATGATGAACTCAGCCATCAGGTCTGTGTGCGTGTGTGTGCCTCTGTGTGTCTCTGTGTGTCTGTGGGCGTGTGTCTTTGTGCGTGTGTTAAGCTGAACCATTGATTTGCACATTGCAAATGTGTCATCTATAGTCAGTATACAAGACAGGATCAAAAAGCATCTCAAGCGTCTCAAACGGCGTTTTGAACATAATAATGTATATGTCTGAGTTGTACTGAGTGCTCTGTTTGTGCATATGTGCTCGAATGGTGTGTGTGTGTGTGTGTGTGTTTGTGTGTGTTAGGCGGTCACGCGGCAGATCGCTCTGGAGCAGCAGTTGGGTTCTCTGCGGGAGAGTGAAACAGCACTTCACACACTGAAAGAGTCTCTCACTCAGCTTGACCAGAAACTCACTTCATACCTCACAGACCGCATCGATGCCTTCCAGCTCCCGCAGGAGGCCCAGGTACACACGCACACACACACACACACAGGATATGAATTTATCTCTCTCTCTCTCCATATATATATATATATATATATTCACACACACACACACACACACACACACGCAAATATATACAGGTGTATATATATAGATATACATACACACACACACACATATATAAATATATATGTGTGTGTGTATATATATATATCTATATAGGCACATGTGTATATATGTGTGTGTGTGTGTATAACCACGCATCCATCCATCCATAACCACATACACACACCTGTGTGGATACAGTGTGTCAGCTCACATGGTCAGTCCTTCAGGCATCCACTCAAATACACAAATACAGTTTTTCACATTTTGTAAATATTCCAGAAATTATTCATCGATTTTCTGCTGCGGCCATTGAAACTGTGGTGTAAGGGAGAAGAAAAAATGCTATTTTGTGAAGACATATGTAGTTCCTGTTTTCCATGCCAAGCCTAGCACAAACACCCACTGCTGTGCTTCTGATGAATGTGAAGGATGCATGCAATGAAGGCAGTGTTAGCTGAATATCATTTTAATAACTGGGCAGTTTTAATACTGGACAGGTCTTATGAGTCAGTTTATGCAACCTCACAACCACTGAATCAACCCAGTAATCCATTGATGGAATGTATGTATGGGAAGCGCGGTGGAAGATGTGGGCTGATACAGGCTCAGCTCAGACTGAGGAGAGTCCTGCTGATGGAAAAAGTGTTAGAAGGAGGATGTTTTAATGACCAGCTCAGTCTGGATAATGGACTCTCCCACCACAGCCACAGTCGTTACTGTCACGGACTATCAATTTCCCACCGCAGAGTTTAGCCCTGCTCATTAACACACATCTTAATCGTCCCTTTTTATCCTCTCCACGCCGGAATTGTCCACATTCGTTTGTCTTTGCAGAGTTTATCCACTGCAAACAGAGTTAGCCTTTAAAACGGAACTCTTTCAGAAGTCCTGTAAATTCCCACTTCTGTTTGGAACGGACAGGATTTGTTAACCTTCACTAATTAGGCTTATCATATTTATATAGATGGATTTGGGCTCTCTGTGTTTGTAAGTCAGCTAAGTTAAATAGCGCAGGGCTGCTCACACACTCATTTGATCTGATATCACGCAACACACACACACACACTCATTAATATTTAACACGGTTAGTCACGGTCTTTGAGTCGTGAGTAAAATGAGGTCATTCACCCTCTTTGCTCTCTGTCTCTACCACCCTCTCCTCTTCCTCACCCCTCCAGACCATCCAGGCTGAGATTTCAGCCCACGAGGCCACCCTGGAGGACTTCAGGAGGAGGAACGTGGGTAATCAGCCAGTTCCCACCACAGAGGGAAAGCCAGCACGCGGCGGGAGCATGCTGGACCAGCTTCAGGTACACACACCGACCGCTATCCTAACAAACACATGCTCAGTCATCAGGTACACACGCCAACCGCTATCCCAACAAACACATGCTCAGTCATAGTTTGGAGTTTGTTTCTGCGTTGGCTTCCTACATTTAGATTTTCTGTTCCTTGACTGTTGGCCGTGTGTGTCGTGTGTGTGTGTGTGTATCGTGTATGTGTGTGTGTGTGTGTGTTTTCTTTTGCAGAGGAAGCTGCGTGAGGTGTCTACTAAGTTCCAGCTGTTCCAGAAGCCAGCGAATTTTGAACAGAGGATGTTGGACTGTCAGAGAGTGTTGGAGAGTGCCAAAGCTGAACTCCACATCCTGGACCTGACAGACACACAGCCACAGGAAATCCAGAAACACCTCGCTGGCTGCATGGTACACGCACACACACACACACACACACACACACACACACACACAGCACAGAAGATTATACTGACTGTGTGGTGTACATAGAAACTTAGTCTGAAGCACATATCTGATCTCTTTTTGTCTGTCTGCCTGTGTCTTTGCCTTTGTGTGTGGTGTGTGTGTGTGTGTGTGAGCAGAAGTTGTATAAGATGCTGAGTGAGGTGAAGCTGGAGGTGGAGACAGTGATTAAGACGGGCAGACAGATAGTACAGAAACAGCAGACGGAGAATCCTAAAGGAATGGATGAGCAGCTTACCGCTCTCAAACTGCTTTACAACGACCTGGGAGCTCAGGTATGCGTACACACACACACACACACACACACACACACACACATACTTTCTGTCTCTCTTTTTGACACTCTCCCCACCATATTCTGGTTTTATTGGTTTAAATACAAGACATTCTCATTTTTGCTTGTGTAAATGGCCTTAAATGCTGGTGTACATGCAGGTCATGTGCTGTCTCCTCGTGCACTCTCAGGTCCACACACAGTGAAGAGAGATGATGAGGGGTTACTGCTCTGGCACTCTGCTGAGGTTGCCTCTCTAATTCTCTCTGTCTTTCTCTGTGTTACTGAGTCTGAGAACAGCAGATTCTGGGATCTCAGGGGACGACTGTGATTCCAAATGGTCCTTATCTGGCCCATTTACTTTGATTAGCTTTTTGCTTTTTTACACATGGTCCATTAAACTAATTAGTACGGTACCGATTTTCTCTCTTTCTCTCTCTCTCTTTCTCTCTCTCTCTCTCTCTCTCTCACTCACACACACATTAATTGACCAGCATATCCTCCTCGTCAAATATTTGCTCTCTTCACGTACTAAAGGGTCTGACCCTGCTGCAAAAAACACAGTTAATTGGTCACACAACTGATATCAAAGGAAAGATTCACAGGCTGTTAAGCTTCTTCATCACATCTGTAAACAGTGAGACTGAGGTCAGTCTGGTACGCTCAGGGCCCTTCTCCAGAGAAGGATGCTAATTGGTTTAATTTTGAAACTTGGCTGTCATAACCAGTGATGTCTGTTCACTGAGTGTCTCACTGAAACGTGTACCTCACTGAGAGGTGTGCAGCCTTTGGCACACAGCTGTAGAGGTGTTTTAAGTAAGAAGGTGAAGACATGAAAACTTCCCTTCACCGACCAAAGGGCTTCAAATTTCTGCTGAAGTTCACTTGGCACTGCAAGAAACCACTGAAACTCCTAAGTTTTCATAAATGCTGTGTTTTTGGCTTTGACAGGTGACTGAAGGGAAACAGGATCTGGAGAAAGCCCTGGCTTTGTCTCAGAGGATACATAAAGACAGCGCCGCCCTAGAGGAGTGGCTGACCCCCACACAGAACACCCTACAGGAGAAGATTAACACTGGAGACATGCCCGCAGACATAGACGCCGAGATCGCTTGGACCAACGTGAGTGTGTGTGAGAGTGTGTGCATGAGCGCATGCAAGCGTATGTGTGTATGTATGTACGCGCGCGCGCGTGTGTGTGTTCGTGTGCGGATTCAGAGAGGAAGGGAGATGGAGTGTACGAAAGCAGATCTCTCTGATGGAGAAGGTTCTGTTCAAGCATACTAGTGTGTGTGTGTGTGTGTGTGTGTGTGTGTGTGTGTGTGTGTGTGTGTGTGTGTGTGTGTGTGTGTGCAGGCTCTGTTGAAGGAGACTGAGTGTAAGAAGGCAGATCTCTCTGCGCTGATGGAGAACAGCACTGGACTACAAGCTCTGGTGGAGGGGAGCGAGGCCCAGCTGGAGGACAGGCTATTTGAGCTCAATGAGGCCTGGGGACGAGTACGCACCTGGACCGAGGAGTGGCTCAGTGCTGTACTGGTCAGTGTGTCAGTGTGTGTGTGTGTGTGTATGTCTCTACGTGTTTGTATGGTTGGTGTGTGTGTGTATTAGAGAGAAAGAGTCTGAGGTGTACAAAAACGAGTGTATGCGCATTTTCTGTATACATACTCTTGTTGTAACTCAGGGGTGTGTGTGTGTGTGTGTGTGTGTGTGTGTTCTGTAGAATCATCAAGGTGAGGTTGAAATTTTTGATGAGAACTTGGCACATATCAGCACGTGGCTGTACCAGACAGAGATCCGCCTGGACGAAACAGAGAAACTACCTGCTGCAGACAGGGAGAGAGTGGTAAAGGTAAGAACACGCTCTCTCTCTCTCTCCCCGTCCTGTCAGTATTTCAAAACACTCCTCTTAAGACTGCAACAGCATCCATTTTTTGTTCTCTTTCTCTCTCTCTTTCTCACTCTCTCATTCTCTCTCTCTGTTTTTGTGTGTGCGTGCGCATGTGTGCATTTGTGCATTTGTGTGTGTGCATTTGTGTTTGTGTGTGTGTGCGTTTGTGTTTGTGCGTGCGCGCGCGTGTGTGTGTGCGTGCGTGCGTCCGTGTCCAGGCGGTGTTGGCAGAGTGGGAGGATATTAGTCTGAGAGTGGACAGTGCTCGAGACCAGGGGCTCATTCTCATGACCAGTAGAGGTGCGGCCTGCAGAGAGGTGGTGGAGCCCAAACTGGCCGACGTTAACCACAACTTTGACAAGGTCACGCAGCACATCAAATCTGCCCAGGTGAATTCACACGTCTCACTCCTGCTCAATCAAACTGCTCACAGTTCAAAAGAAGGCTCTCTGACGGTCAATTAGTACATGCACTTTTATTTTTTATGATGCAATTCAAATTACATGAAAACAACTGAATACTGTAGAGACAGAAGATACAAATGTCCAAAAAAAAAACCCTAATATCAACATTGTAATGTTGACTAACATTTCTCTGCTCGTGTTATGTTGCCGTTGTGTATAGGTCTCCAACACGCTAACGTTGATTGCCAGTTGTTTTGACTGAAAGAGTTGACTTCACTTTTTTGACATTTGTTTTTGAATGGCCAATGTTGTCCAGCACTGGTTTAACACAGATCTGATTTTTCGGGTGGAATGTAATATTGGCTAGCAGTGCCATAGACCATCTGTGCTGGCCTCTAAAGTAAATGAGCTCAAGTGTGTGGTTTGCTGACAGAACTCTGAATGCCATGATAGAGCCTGTATGTGGTTACTGAACGCTACACATGGGACTGAGGGAGAGTTTGTCTTTCTCTTTGTAGACGGCGGTGGGTGTAGATGTGGTAGTTCAGGAGAAGGTACTTTCTGAGGAGGTGCAGCCTCAGCAGCAGCAACAGGAGGAGGTGGTGTGTGTCCCTGCTCTTCTCTCCTCCTCTCAGCTGCAGGAGTTTGAGTCAGAGCTTCAGGCCACTCTCAGAGCACTGGACAATCAGGAAGATCCAGTGAATACACTAGATGATGACAAGGTACACACACACACACACACACAGCTCACCACTGCTCCGTTTGTGTTTTGGTGTAGTTTTGAATATTTCTTCCAGTCTATCCATCGTAATTCTGGTTCCACACTCCCACTCTGACTGTGTGTGTGTGTATCTAACAGGTGGATGAAGAGAAGGCTCATGTGGAGGAGGTGCTGAGGAGAGGAGAGGAGGTGCTACAGTTGACACCTGATGAAGAGAGCAGAGAAGAACTCAGCCACAGATTGCAGCTACTACGCAGTCACTACAGCGTACTCAGGGTAGGACACACACGCGCACACACACACACACGCGCGCGCGCGCACATAGACACAAATGCACACGCACACACAGACACAGACACTCCTGTCTGTGTGAATGTCACTGTGTTTCTAAGTGAATAGGATTGGTGGTAAAATGCTAAAAGAATACAGTGTTTTGTATAGTGACATTTAAAAAGTTTACTCAGTGGATTTTTCCTAGTCAGAGAAGTACCAGATCTCAGCTGGATCACTTAACTCAGATGTGTCTGTGCATTCTCTCTCTCTCTCTCTTTCTCTTTCTCTCTCTCTCTTTCTCTCTCTCTCTCTCACTTTTTCTCTTTCTGTAGGAGTTACATATCCTAAGAACTCAGCGTGTTACAGATGTTTCCATGGACACCTCCACCTCTTCCTCACTCTTAAGAGGAGAGTCAGACTCCTCATCACTCGTTCCCTCCCTCTCCGCGGAGGAAAGGAATGTGACGTACTCTCCCTCTGACTACCTGCTGGACATTAACAAGCTTTTGTTGGCTATGGCAGACAACGAGCTTCTCCTCAACTCCTCCGAACTTAGCGGAGGACTTTACGAAGACTTCTCCAGCCAAGAGGACATGCTCAAGGTACTGCACATAGACACACACACACACAAACACAGAGAGAGAAAGAGAAAGAAGGAAAGAAAGAGAGAGAGAGTGTGTGGGAGAGAAAGACGTGGGACATTGGGGAATTTTTTTTTTTTTTTTTTTTTGTGGTGTTCTCTGAATTGAGTTGAGGGAAAGGGAGAACAAGATAAGGAGAGACTCATTTGAAATGAATAGCCAATGTATTGTGAGAATTCACTCCTACAGGCTTATCTCTGTTGGGTAGTTTTGATTATACACAGGCTGGATTTATCAGTTGATGAGGTGAAACGGTGTGTCAGTGCTTGACTGGATCAGTAAGGCTGAAATGAGGGAGGCCTGTAGGAGCGGATACAGAAATACCGCCAAAGAGACGGGGATGGGGAAACAGAGACCAGAGATAGGACAAACGTCTTCTGTGGCTTTGTTGAGTTTACACACATACACACTCCCTCTCTCTGGTTCTCTCAGAGTATTCGGGAGAGTCTGGAGCGCCTGGGTGAACAGGTCGCGGTGATAAACGAGAGACAGCCCGATGTAATCCAGGAGGCCTCCAGGCAGGAGGTGTTACAGATTGCTGATGCTTTGACCCAGCTGAACGCTGAATGGGACCGTCTCAACCGCATGTACAACGACCGTAAGGGGTGAGTGACAACTGACACCTGACTGCACACGGACCTGCTCGGCTTTCTGCGCACGCGTGTGTGTGAGTGCATGCGTGTGCGTATGCGCGCGCGTATGTGTTTGTGTGTGTGAGAGAGAGAGACTGAGCTGTAGACAGAGGGCCAAGGACTGGAGAAATAGTATGAAGTTAATGATTCTGTCAAAAAAAATAGTTCAGTGTAAACATGTAATGGGTTCAATGGCACTGTCTCTTTACCAAAACTTACCTCTTACCTTCCACTGCACACACACACACACGTACACACATACACATGCACACACACAGAGACTGGATTTCATAACCGCATCCACCGCTTCTCATTGCCAGTAAATGACACAATTTCCATACCATTTCTTCTGTATTTGACAAAGAAAAATGTCTTTCTGTGTATCTGAATGTTATATTTGGACAGCTCATGCAGTGAGGTTTCTCTCCTGATTGGGATTACATTGGAGTAGCATTTTAGGCTTTTTTATTTTTTTCATTATATTGGTTTTCATGTTTTGCTCTGAAAACATATACTTAACATTAACAACTCCATTTGAATTGCATGTTCATTGCATTTAAATGTAGTTATTTTCAAAGGCATAGTCTTAACTCCCGAGCAGTGTTTCTGTATGGAGTGTGTTGTTTGCCCGTGTTGCATGCATGTTGTGTGTTTTCCATGTGTTGGGTATGTGTAATCATGTTGCCATGTTAACCCCTGCTCTCTGCTGCCCCCTGTAGTTGCTTTGACTGTGCGGTAGAGGAGTGGAGACAATTCCACTGTGACCTGAATGACCTTGGCCAGTGGCTCAGTGAGGCAGAGCAGGTTCTAGCTGATGGCGCCAGACCAGAAGCAGAACTGGACTTGGAGAGGGCACGAGTCCAGCAGGAGGTCAGTTAAGAAGTGTACACTAAAATATATATCATACACAGCTCTGCATATCGACTTCTGCTTTCCCCTACTAATTAATACTTTCCTCTGTAGGGCTCTCAGCAGTCAAGTACTGTTCAATCAGCATGTGTCTTAAATGTGGAAAGAGATCAAGTGTGTATGTGGGAGAGAGAGAGCAAGTGTGCGTGCATGTTTGAATAGAAGAGTGTATGTGTGTGCGTGTGAGAGTGTGGTTTGTAAGAGGGTTTTAATTGGAATTTACTTTCAAGTGTTTGGGCATTACCATTGAGAGAAAGCCTCTTTAAAGCCCAGAGCGTGTATTAAGAGGATCATCTTGAAAATCAAATTAAAGTCAAATATGTTTCTAACAAGTGAGGCCAGTGAGAGAGCAGAGTTAGAATGTACTTTTCTTATGCGAAACAATTTCTTTTTTGTTTTTTGTTTTTTTTATTTTTTCCTTTAATTTTTGTAGCTGATTGACATTTGTGTCAGACACATCTTTAGTTGACATGTGGCCCGTCTGTTTTTGTGTGTGTATGGACGTGCGTGTGTGTGTGTGTGTTTGTGTGTGTATATGCTGTTGTGAGTGTAGGAGCTGGAGGAAGGCTTGGCAACCCATCAGCCTGTCCTGACAGTACTGACCCAAACAGGAGAACGAATCATCGGCCAACTGTCGTCTCCTGATGGTCCTTTGCTACAGGAAAAACTGGACACACTCACCCAGCGCTGGAAAGCCGTACAACACCAGCTCTCTCTTCGCCGGCACAGGTAACCACGACGACGACAATACACTCAGACATCAACCGATGCAGCTGGATATCCTATGACTTTGTGTCAAGTGAGGGCCCAACTGGAGGGCAGATCTCCTGTCAAAGCTCTAAGTGGATGGTTTGTGAATTTGAACGTTTATCTGTGTGTGTGTGTGCGTGCGTGTGTGTAGGCTGGCGTGTGGAGACCCTGCTGTATCAGATGTCATCCAGCGCACTGCAGACTTGGCCCAGTGGCTGGAACAAACGGAGGTCGCTGTGGCTACTCTCCCTGTCTCTGCTACGGACAACAACCTCAGAGAACTCAAGGTAAGACACGCACACACACACACAAACACACACTCAGAACAACCCTCTGGAAGCAACCGAATACACATCCGTGCTTCTCACGAACATCTGTGGAAGGCTTTGTCCAGGCAACAAAACACAGTCCATTTACAAAGCCCCACATGTACTGTTATTATCAGAGCCCTGTAAAGCTGTCTGATCCATTTATGTGTGTGTGTGTGTGTGTGTGTGTGTGTGTGTGTGTGTGTGTGTGTGTGCGCGCGCGTGTGTCTGTCAGGCTCTGGCTGAGGAGATGGATGGACAGAACGAGTGTTTGACTTGGCTGAATAAGAACGGGCCACAGATCCTGTCCAGCCCCAGTGTGAGCGCACAGGAGAGAGAGCAGCATATGAACAGACTCCGAGCTGTCAACATCAACTGGAGTAAAGTAAGACTTCACCCCTTAACAACAAGCTTTATTCTACCATTTATTAACCATCACAAAACCATTTACAGATATTCATGAGCCATTTATTAACCGTTTCAGTACCATTTACAGATATTTATTAATCGTTTATTAACAGTCACAAAGCCATTTACAGATAGTTATTAATCATTTATTAACTGTTACAGTACCATCTACAGTTATTCATTAATTGTTTATTAACTATCACAACATTTTGTAAAAATCTTTATTATTATTTATTATTAACAATCTACTAACTATCACAAACCTGTTTCCATGCTGTCTTATTGTAACAGAGACATTTTCTAAGCATAAAACACCTTTTACTACCCATCACATTGACCTAATGGATATTACAGGAAATTAACTACTTTACAACCATACACTGTCCAAACCCAAGCCATTTACCAGTGATTTACGTGGACCGGGGCAAAATAAGAAACATTCACCAGTTTACCTTAGAGTTAACCCTGCAGACCTAATCAAAGCCTAGATCAGATGAGCAGTGAAACAGAGAGACTGGTTAAGTTTGTGTTCAGTCTGTGTTAGTGTTGTGGGTGTGGCAGTTGTTCTCTGTCTGTGTTTAGGTGACGCGGGAGCTGTTGGATAAGGTGGGGGAGGTGGAGGGGCGTCTGCAGTCCCACGGGCAGTTCCAGGACAGGATGAACCGACTGACTAACTGGATTCTCGTCACTCAACAGACTCTCAGTGTCAGAGGAGCTACAGGCATGAGTCCTGCTGAGGCACAGGTTACAGAGACACCTCTGATCTCTCACTTTCACACCAACACACACATGCACACACACACACACACACACACACACACACGCATACTCACACACACGCACACACTGTCAGAGGAGCTACAGGCATGAGTCCTGCTGAGGCACAGGTAACAGAGACACCTCTGATCTCTCACTTTCACACCAGCACACACACGCACACACACACACACACACACACACACACACACACGCATACTCACACACACGCACACACTGTCAGAGGAGCTAGGCATGAGTCCTGCTGAGGCACAGGTAACAGAGACACCTCTGATCTCTCACTTTCACACCAGCACACACACACACACACACACACGCGCACACACGCGCACACACACACACACACACACACACACATACAGGCACAGACACAGACACACACACGCATACTCACACACACACGCACACACTGTCAGAGGAGCTACAGGCATGAGTCCTGCTGAGGCACAGGTTACAGAGACACCTCTGATCTCTCACTTTCACACCAGCACACACACGCACACACACAGACACACACACACACACACACACGCACACACACAGACACACACACACACACACGCACGCATACTCACACACACACGCATACTCACACACACGCACACACTGTCAGAGGAGCTACAGGCATGAGTCCTGCTGAGGCACAGGTTACAGAGACACCTCTGATCTCTCACTTTCACACCAACACACACACGCACACACACACACACACACACACACACGCATACTCACACACACGCACACACATACAGACACAGACACACACACACGCATACTCACACACACAGGCACAGACACAGACACACACACACACACACGCATACTCACACGCACTCAGACAAACACATGCACACAAACACACTCAAACAAAAACACACACGCACACACAGATGAAAACAGTCACATGGAAACACAATCTCTTTCTCTTTTTTCCAAGGCTCTGGAGTTATCCATGAAAGAGAAGAAGAGAGAGCTGGAGGAGCTGTTGGCACATTCAATAGAGCTCCAGAGACGGCAGCTGCTACTACCTCAGGAGAAGGTCTCGCTTGGCCATCCTTTTTTCTAAAGGCCTTAGAGCTACCCCCAATCTGAAAACAGATGACAGAGAATATCTACTTATTCAGCAAACTGAGCCTTGTGGCTAAACTGCACACACACACACACACACTCACACACACACGCGCGCGCGCCTGTGCACGCCTATGATAATAATGGAGTTGGGTAAGGCACTGACATACGCACGAGATGCTGGAGGGTGCTGGCTACCTGCGTTTACTGTCTGCGTTTAACTCGAGAACTGACGGGCTCTTATGCAAAAGAGGAGTTCGTTAAGTCTGTAAAACTTTTACCACGGACTTCTACACGCAGGGATAGCGATCCATATTGTGTCATTTCACTCCATGGTGCTTTCGAGAATTCCTTCCGGGTATATTGTTTTGTTTCCTAAAGGCTTTTGTTTTCTTTATTCGTTATTTTGTTCACTCGGAAAATTGCCACAGTCACCAGTGAACTGAAGAGATGCAGCTTAGGCTCACAGAAGCGAGGCACACAGACATCACAGTGCCTTTTAGAGATGCCACCCGCGTTCCCCGGGTTTGGCTGTGCAGTCGTCCAAGCATCTCTGTAGTTAAACACTGTCACACACACACACACACACAGGCATACTTAAACGTTATACACAGCACGTAGGGTGGTATCAGGTTATGGAACCGGCCTTAACTAGAGTAGTGCATTTCCCTAGACTGTGAGCATTGATTTATTTAGGTAGGTGCTAGTGACGTGCCTGGCGTTCTTTTTGACATTTCGTGTCATATATGGAATTTATGTAATGTTGTCAAGTATAGTCATGTGTGTGTGTGTGTGTGTGTGTGTGTGTATAGACAAAGGTAGAGAAGCTGGCAGCTGACTGGAAGGCTTTGGACCTCAGACTGAGAGAATGTGCACAACCTCTAACAGGTACAACAACCCGAACAATTCAACTTGGAAAGGGCCATAAATGGCACAGCATTTAAAATACACTCATGCATGCATCACACGCACACCCGCAACACACACACACACACACACACAGATGTAATAAATTAATTAATAGTAGTAAATTATGTACTTAAGTAAAACATTCAACATTTTTAGATGCACCCTAAAAATGGGAAACTCAAGGACCGCTTCTCTCTGCTTGTCCTATGCATTATTTCACTGTTTCGCCATTTGTCTTTCTCTCTGATTCTCCTGTTAAATTCAGTTCAGAACACTCTGTCATCAATAACAAATTGCACATTCTCTCTCTCCTTCTGTCTCTCTCTCTGTGTATCTCTCTGTGTTTTTCCTCTGTCTCTGTCTCTCCCTCTCTGTCAGTGAGTGTTCCCCCTGCAGTGCAAATGGTCAGTTTAAGGAGTGAGGACCCACACCACCAGACCCCCCACAGTCCTGACCTCGTGGCTCCAACTGACCTGAATGAGACTGCCACCGAGTTCGCTGATTGGCTGCTACTCATCACCCAAATGCTCAAGTCCAACATCGTCACCGTTGGTGACACAGAGGAGATCCGAACCACCATTCGCCGCTTGCAGGTCAGGAGTTTGTGTGTGTGTGTGTGTGTGTGTGTGTGTACTAACAAGGTGACCTTCTGGAACTATCAAGGTGGTGTGTTTTTGAAATGCATATGTTTTTGGCCCATAGAACCTGAGCATGTTTATTTGATATGGTGTTGGTTGTTTGATGTGTATGGCTCTGTGTTTTGTGAAGGTAACTAAAGGTGATCTGGAGCAGAGACACTCTCAGCTGGAAGACATCTTCACTTTGGCCCAGAACATCAAGAACAAAACCTCCAATCTGGACGTTCGCACTTCTATCACTGAGAAATGTAAGAAAATTATCACACACACACACACAAACATAAAACCCTTTGGTCAATGGCCAGATAATACCAGCCTATAAACACACACACACACACATACACACACACACAGGAACACACACACACACACCATTTGTGTCACTGAAGAATGAGACATCGTCACATATCACACAAACAGCATGGGAATATCACCGCAATGATAATTACACACAGAGAAATGTAATTAATAATAATGTGGGTGTCAGAGACAAAAACATATCATCAAACCTCCAGGCTCTGTGTCCTTTCCCTTATTACAAACACTCACACCAGCTCTGGTATTTTAACAGTAATAATTGCACTTTCACCCACAGAAATATCATTTAGTCACTGTAATTATGGTCATATCAGCACACACACACTCACACACACTCACACACACACACACACACACACACACACACACTCTCTCCCTCTCTCTCTCTCTCTCCTGCTCCCTCTCTCCCTCTCTCTCTCTCTCTCACACACACACACACACACATACAGAGCTTCAGAACGATGCCTTTACACAGTATTGCTTCTTTGTCAGCCAAATATCATCCCATTCTCCACTTATATGTATTATTAATATACACAAAATTTATACAGGGCAAAACAAATGTACACAGCCTCAGATCTGTAGGCATAATCCTCTCCTTGTTTTATCCACACTAAATAATACATAATACGTAGTAATTAATGACCTATAAAAACTGTCTAGTTCCTTGTTTGTCTGAAAGTAAGTAACATATATTTTGATCCCTTTCCTTTATTTTATGTCCTCCAAAGTGGAAAAGGTACGGAGCCAATGGGACAACACGCAGCATGGCGTGGAGGCGCGGCTTCAGCAGCTGGAACACATGACCGTCCACAGTGACCAATGGGAAGGCAAGCGTCGCGAGGTGAAGGCTCTGATTGGTCAGAACGAGATGCGCCTGCAGAACCTCCTACAGCTGAGTCAAGACCCGCTCACCAAGCAGCTCACAGACAACAAGGTGACCTTTGACCTTTAGACACTCTAAATGTGAAATTTTGTCTCAATGACATGTCAACTAAAATCAGTTGGCCTTGTCAGTGTTGCTATTTTGTAAAGATAAGAGGCTCCCTCAGTGAACACACGATCATTGTCCTACGTAAAATTGAATGTATAATAATAATTTTGTAATTTAATAATAATAAGGATAATTTTGCACAGATACAGATAAGGTCACATTAACACTGGATGCTTTTTCTTGCTTTTCTTTTTCCTCCCTCTCCTCCGCTCTCTGCTTTTATTTTCCTAACCATTTTTGCTATTACTTATTTCAGGCTTTCGTATGGTTCCTTAAAGCTACAGTTCTGTTAATGAGTTCTGATCAGAGCAACTCTGAGTCTAATGATGCTTCTGATTTAGTCCCGAGGGAACTTCATTAGTTTAATTTTGTCATGGTCTCTTGTACACTTTGTACTGGAGTAACCCACATAAGAGTTTTATCAGGCAGCATGCAGTACCCCTGTTCACCAGTAGAGGCCAGTAAAGTCTCAGGCCAAGACCACACTTTATTCACTTGCAATCACATTGCCCGAGTACTGGCAAGTAATAAAAATAATTGCCCTTACTTTCTTACTTTTACTCTGTTGAAGTTCAGCGCACTGTCATTTTTCATTACAGCTTTATTGCACTTTGAAAGAATTAAACTGACTGAAGAAAATTGTATTTGAAACATTCTTGGTCATTTTTTTGAGGTTCATTCAGAAGCAGACAGAGGAATTATCTGCTGGAAAGCGTGTCTGTCGATTCTTTTCTTCTTCCAGATGAAGTCTGTTCACTATTGATGGAAGAAACAGCTGTTCTTTTGTACCCTTAGAATGAAATGAAGAAGGTCAGATGTCATGTCTTTTTGTGTTTACCTGTCTGCAGGCCTTCCTACAAGACTTGAACCGAGATCAGGTCACCGTGGCAACCTTTAATGAGTTATCCAATCAGCTTCTCCGAGAGTACGCATCAGATGATACGCGAAGAATTAAAGAGGTCACAGAGAAACACAATGCAGCTTGGAACACCATCAACAACAGGTAGTCTCCCACACACACACACACACACACACACACACACACACACACACACACACATAAATGTAACCACTGAAACTGATAATTCATCAGCAAATAGGCGTCATTCGTAACACACACTCATGCAATACTTATGCAATACCCACACATACACATTTTAACACTCTCACAAAGATGCAACATGTGTATATAGAAACACAGGTCATTCACACACACACAAACCATTTCTCGTATTCAGTACATATTCATTTATACACATGAAACACACATATACACGGCCAACGTACACGCTTTTAGACCTCATGATCCTACACTCAACTCTGTACCTCTGAAACTTCATAAGGATCTGTTTAAGGTCAGACATAATCACACACACACACACACACGTGCGTTGTAGTAACAGTGTAGGTATACACTCCCACACACACACACACACACACACACACACAGTGGTTTTAGCTGGTAGTGGTGTGGAGGAGTGTTGAGATGGTGTTGGTTGTGTCTTGGCAGGGCGTCTGATCGACAGGCAGCACTAGACGCTGATCTGAAGTCTCTCCAGACTTCCCTGAAGGAGCTGGAGGCTTTTCTCAAATGGCTACAGGAGGCAGAGACCACTGTCAACGTTCTCACCGACGCCTCACACAGAGAGAACCTGTCTCAGGACTCCGCGCATGCCAGAGAGCTGAAGGCCCAACTACAGGTAGGCTCCAGATGGGCGTGTGTGTGCGCGCGCGCATGTGTGTTTGTGTGTGTGTGCGGGTGTTTGCGCCCATGTTGTTGGTTCTTGGTCAAAACTGGACGATACAGTTACATGAAGCGTGGACCTCTCATGTGGTGTTATTGAACACATGTTTGACAGGGACAGTGATAACCATGGACCGATGAGGTGTCATGAAGTATTGCGTGTGAGAGTGTGTTTGAGTGCGTGGGGTGTCCTCTGCTCTTCCATGTTTAGACTGAGATAATCATACAGCTTTTGTAGGGACTTATTAGTGTGAGAGACCTGCTCTCTGTGTGTGTGTGTGTGTGTGTGTGTGTGTTGAATTGGGGTAAATGATGAGGACTGAAAGGGGAAGGTTATCCTATTATCACCCCGTCACTGCCCATTAAGACCTCCTTCAGTTAAAGTGAAGTGTGTGCGCGTGTGTGTGGTAAAAGAGAGGGTGATTAAAGAGTATAGTACTGGGTATAGTGTATTTGAATAAAGTGTATGATTAAAACACAGGTTGTGTATGTGTGAGGGAGATTTGTGTGTTTGTGTGTGTTACCACTGAGCTCTCTATACACAAGATATCATCAACTACAACATTTCCATTCACTGAAAATCATCAGCTCTACATCACTCTATGTGGGGTGTGTGTGTGTGTGTCTCAGTCACAGTGCTTTGCCTCTGACAGCTTGTGAATCAAGTTCATTGGACCCTACCAGACTTTTACGCGGTGTTTTTTTTTCGCCTGAATGTATTTCTCCGCTGTTCCGTATCATTATCACAATGGAAATACATTCTCTCTCTCGCCTCTTATGGAACATTCCAGAAGTTCGCAGTAACAGCACCCCTGTTTCTTCTCCCCTTGTCTGCGGGTGGAAGGCCAATAAACCGCCTCCTAGTGAGTGCTGGTCCATACGACCCAGAGTCTTCTTTCCTTTCACACACGCAGTCCCTCTGGCTTTGAAGGAGATCCAGGTTTTGGTTAGGGGTGTAATGACAGGATGCCCAGAACTCAGTGCTCAGTTTATTTTGTGGGTGGGGGGGTAGTAGTCGCGGATGTAAATTAACTGGCTAACGGACTACCTATGCTTTGCCAAAGTGAAATTACCTGTTGAAATGAGATTTTTGGGGTAAGGTTTTGGAGCGCTTGTCGTTAGAAGCTCTGAAGGTGCTCTGGGATCTGAGTAAGAACACAGTCTGGATTGTGTTGTGCATCTTCATCCACGTGACAGTGATGTCACAAACAGGCTCTGCTGTTACCCGTTTTGTTCACTTTTGCCATAGGGAGAATTGATCAGTTTGCAGTTTCTATTGAGTTTTAAGTCATGAGTGGAGTGGTTTAGGCTGAAAACATGTGCAGTTACATCCCTTCTTCTCCATCCTCTGTGAAGGACTGAACTGTAAGATATAGCTCAGCTGTTTATCACATGGACTCACAAGTAGTGTCACTATATCATTACTATTCATGTTTTTGAATGCATATTTACTTTGAAGACATCGAGATGTTGGCTTGTCTGTGAGGAGAAATGTCAGTGGGGGTTAATGCCGAGATGCCACAGACATAACATCACTCACTTGGTCTGAAAAATACCGGCGCTTTCTGCGGCTCCTTCCTGCTCCCTCAGTTACTTTTTAATGTCAGTCCTCTCTCTCCAGTTTCTCTGACATCAGATTGACAGGTTATTTCTCTGAGCGAAGACAGTAATTGTGTCATAATGGAAGCGATGGAGAGCGGGTAGACCTTTCTTTCCAGAACCTTCTGTGATTTACAGTCTCTTAGCGAGCGTCACCGCTCTGAAACTGAAGGTCCACTGAAATGGCCGTGTGTTTGTCGTTGTTGATGTTGTCTTTCCACCTTGTTAAAGAAGAGGTTATGCTGGAACATTTGCTGCCTTTCATTTCCCGGAGACCTTTTGTGTTTGTGTGTGAAAAATGTGCCGTTTATTTAGTTATTTTAGTTTTTTTTCTGTGAGAGGTGAAGAGTGAAAATGGTTCTTTTTCTCATTACTTCTCTTTCATCGCTGTAAGCACTCTTGTGTCAGCTTGTGTTCGTTTGGTTGCCACCATGCGTTATGCCACAGAGACATTAGCATGGAGCTAACATGTTTTCCCCATTCATCACTGTCATCCGAGAACACAATCGCTAACCGCTAACACCCACAGATCCTACTGCTCAGCTTATATGGTCAGAGGTCAGGGAATGTAAGAAGCTTGACAGACTCACAGCTGGAGGCGAGAGAGGAGGGGGGGGGGGGGGGCAGGGTGAGGGGAAGAGGTGGACTTTAATCCTCAGTCTGAAACTAAGGCTTACTAACATCACCGAGGTGCAAAGGTCAAAACACAAAATATTACATCACTCAGAAAAACCACAGCCTGTGCCGCCCCCCCCCCCCACGCCTACAGTCACCACTTAAATTTCATAAAATCTATTTTCCCCTCATAACTGGTCCTGCAAGAAGCTTTTTCAGCCTGTGCCTGGGAATCAGCCGGAGATGAATGCGGAGAACCTTAACACACTCCACATCAGTGCCCTTGCTCTGTCGTTTTTAACAGCCGGTTTGTCTGACCAGAGAGGAAAGTCTTTACTGCACCGCACGATTCCTCCTTCCTCTAGAGTATTTATAGTCCAAAAGGATTATGAAAATCTATTTTATTGACCAGTGAATAAATCAAAGCTCACAGAGACAGACCAAAGCAAGATCATGAAATTAAAGCAAGAAAAACAGAAAGGGATAGATAAAGAGGCAGAAGGGAAGAGAGAGAGAGCGAGAGAGAGAGAGTGTGAGGGAGAGAGAGAGAGTGTGTGTGTGTGAGTGAGAGAGAGAAAGAGAGTGTGAGGGAGAGCGAGAGAGCTCAAACTTAGGAAGAGAAAAATTGAATGAAGAGTCTTTTTGTAATGTTTGGATATATAGTACATGGTTATATATTTTTGTCTTTATTGTAAAGTGGGTTTCCTAAATGTCCAGATGGTCCTTGACAAGCAATTGGAGGATATGAAGTGCACAGTGATGTATGCACAGATCCGTGTGTGGGAGAGGGTGTATCTAGGTTTACAGGAAGCCTGTAATATTTCCCTGAACCCTGAAACATGGGTTGCTAAGTTAGGTGTCTGATATGAGGGAGCAAATGAGGTAATCCTGCCGGCGGACAGGACGTTAACTGTGTGTGTGTGTGCGTCTGTGTGTGCGTCTGTGTGTGCGTCTGTGTGTGCGTGTGTTTGTGTGTGTGTGTGTGTGAGAAAAAGAGAGAGAGAGAAATGAGAAAGAGGAGGGATTTAGTGATGCAAGATCTAGCTCCTTCCATCTTCTTTCCTTGTCTTTTTCTATTTTTTTTTCATGTATCTTTTTTTTTTCTATTTTTGCACTCTCACTCTCTTTCTCTCTCTTTCTCCCCCTCCCTGTCTCTTTCTGTCCCTCTCTTCCCAGTCTCGGGAGGCTACTCTCTCTAGCAGAAAGTGTGTCAGTTCATTATGGAGTGAACCACACACACACTCTCTCACTCACACACACACACACACACACACACACACTCAGATACTGCTGTTGCTTTTATGTAGTATGTGCTGTGCGCGGGCTCTGATATACCACACGCACGCGCACACACACACACACACACACACACACACACACTTTTTTTTCTTCCTCGCTCCCTGCCTCGTTCGCTCAGTCTCTCTTTCGCTCCTGCTGGTGAGATGTCATCCCTCGTTTAGAACGAAGTGAGCGCGTTTGTCCTCCGCTCCAGAGCTCGCGTGATTCAGAGTCCGATCTCTCTCTCTCTCTCTCTCTTGCGCTCTCTCTCTCTCTCTCCTTTTCGTTCAATCTTAACTCTCTTTCTTTCACTCTTTTCATATTTGTTATCCTTTTTTTCTCCTTTGTCTCCTTTGCACATTCTTTCTTTTTTTCCCCCTCTCCCTCTTCTTGTGTTCATCACTCTTAGTCTCTGTGCTGTGGTGGTCTGGAGCAACTTCCACTCCTGTACCCCTCTCCCTCTCATCCTCATTACCTCTTCTTCCCCTTCTTTTTTCCCCTTTTCACCTCCTCATCTGACATCCTGCATCATATCTCATCTCATTGGTTCTCTCTTCCTCCCTCTCTCTCTCTTCCTCCCTCTCTCTCTCTCTCTCTCTCTCTCTCTCTCTCTCTCTCTCTCTCCCTCTGTCATCTGTGCGATTACCGTCTGCCGGCGAGGAGAGGAGAAGGACTGACACCGCCACACCGTGTCGCTGAGCTTTAAACTGTTTGTGCGCGAGCGCGCGTGTGTGTGAACACATGAGAGGGTGGGAGCTAGACTAAGACCTTGTGTGTGTGTGTGTGTGTGTGTGTGTGTGTGTGTGTGTGTGTGTGT